>NC_134353.1:114016931-114316931 GCF_048569485.1 Anomaloglossus baeobatrachus
CCTTTGAAAAAATACTGAGAGCGCCGATACTTGTCCCTTGAGAGAGCTTAGTGACAAACCTTTGTCCATTCCAGATTGAAGGAAGGAAAGAAAAATGGGTAAGGCAAAAGGCCAGGGAGTAAACCCATTCACAAAGCACCAGGACAAGAATATCCGCCAAGTCCTGTAATAGATCTTGGCGGACGTCGGTTTCCTGGCTTGTCTCATAGTGGCAATGACATCCTGAGATAACCCTGACGATGCTAGGAGCCAGGACTCAATGGCCACACAGTCAGGTTGAGGGCCGCAGAATTCAGATGGAAAAACGGCCCTTGTGACAGCAAGTCTGTGCGGTCTGGAAGGGCCCACGGTTGACCCACCGTGAGATGCCACAGATCCGGGTACCACGACCGCCTTGGCCAGTCTGGAGCGACGAGAATGGCGCGGCGGCAGTCGGACCTGATCTTGTGTAATACTCTGGGTAGCATCGCCAGAGGAGGAAACACATAAGGCAGTTGAAACTGCGACCAATCCTGTACTAATGCATCCGCCGCCAGAGCTCTGTGAACTGCGGAGATGGTGGATGCTGTGGCTTCCACCCACTGCAGAATTCGCCGTACTTCCTGGAAGGCTTGACGACTGCGAGTGCCGCCCTGGTGATTGATGTAGGCGACTGCAGTGGCGTTGTCCGACTGGATACGGATCTGCCTGCCCTCCAGCCACTGATGGAACGCCAATAGGGCTAGATACACTGCCCTTATCTCCAGAACATTGATCTGAAGGGAAGACTCCCTCGGAGTCCAGGTCCCCTGAGCCCTGTGGTGGAGAAACACTGCTCCCCACCCTGACAGGCTCGCGTCCGTGGTGACCACAGCCCAGGTTGGGGGCAGGAAGGATTTTCCCTGCGATAGAGAAGTGGGAAGAAGCCACCACTGAAGAGACGTCTTGGTTGCCAGGGAAAGAGAGACATTCTTGTCGAGGGAAGTCGATCTCTTGTCCCACTTGTGGAGAATGTCCCATTGGAGTGGGCGTAGAAGAAATTGCGCGAAGGGCACTGCCTCCATCGCTGCCACCATCTTCCCTAGGAAGTGCATGAGGCGCCTCATGTAGGACCGCCACAACGGATGCCATGACTTTGGTGAAAACCCGTGGGGCTGTCGCCAAGCCGAAGGCAATGCCACGAACTGAAGGTGTTCGTCCCCTATGGCGAAACGCAAGAAGCGTTGATGTTCGGGTGCGATCGGCACATGGAGATAAGCATCTTTGATGTCGATCGATGCGAGAAAGTCTCCCTGTGACATCGAAGCGATGACCGAGCGGAGAGATTCCATCCTAAACCGTCTGGTTCTCACATGTCTGTTGAGCAGTTTGAGGTCCAGAACGGGACGGAATGAACCGTCCTTCATTGGCACCACGAACAAGTTGGAGTAAAAGCCGCGCCCCTGTTTTTGAGGGGGGACGGGAATCACAACTCCTTCTGTCTTCAGAGCGGCCACTGCCTGAAGAAGTGCGTCGGCCCGAGCAGGAAGGGGGGAGGTTGTGAAGAAACGAGTTGGAGGACGAGAGATGAACTCTATCCTGTAACCGTGAGACAGAATGTCTCTCACCCATCGGTCTTGAACATGTGGCCACCAGGTGTCGCAAAAGCGGGAGAGCCTGCCACCGACCGAGGATGCGGTTCGGGGATGCCAAGAGTCATGAGGAGGCCGCCTTGGAGGCAGTGCCTCCGGCAGCCTTTTGGGGGCGTGACTTAGACCACCACGCGTAGGAGTTCCTCTGACCTTTCTCCGGCCTATTGGACGAAGAGGATTGGGACTTGGCGGAGGGGCGAAAGGACCGAAACCTCAATTGTATCTTACGTTGCTGAGGTCGCTTCGGTCTGGACTGGGGTAAGGAGGAGTCTTTTCCCTCTCATCCAATCGTTCTCCAAACAATCGGTCGCCAGAAAACGGCAAACCGGTTAGGAATCTCTTGGAAGCCGAGTCTGCCTTCCATTCGCGCAGCCACATGGCTCTGCGGACTGCCACAGAATTAGCGGATGCGACCGCTGTACGGCTAGCAGAGTCTAGGACTGCCTTCATGGCGTATGAAGAAAACGCCGACGCCTGAGAAGTCAAAGACGCAACCTGCGGAGCAGAAGTACGTGTGACCGCATTAATCTCGGTTAGACAAGCCGAGATAGCTTGGAGTGCCCACACGGCTGTAAAAGCCGGGGCAAAGGACGCGCCCGTGGCTTCATAGATGGATTTCACCAGGAGCTCTATCTGCCTGTCAGTGGCATCTTGCAACCGATACTACAGATCTAGCCGCCAATCTAGAGACTGGAGGATCCACCTTGGGACACTGAGCCCAACCCTTAACTACGTCAGAGGGGAAGGGGTAACGTGTGTCAGCAAGGCGCTTAGTAAAGCGCTTGTCTGGAACCGCTCTGGGTTTCTGGACAGCATCCTTGAAGTTAGAGTGGTCGAAAGACGCACTCCGTGTACGTTTGGGGAACCGAAACTGGTGTTTCTCCTGCTGAGAAGCCGACTCCTCTATAGGTGGAGGCGGGGGAGATAGATCTAACACCTGGTTGATGGACGAGATAAGATCATTTACTAAGGCGTCCCCTTCAGGTGTATCAAGGTTGAGGGCAACGTCATGGTCAGAGCCCTGAGCTGCGACCTCCTCCTCGTCCTCCAGCGAGTCCTCCAGCCGGGAACCTGAGCAGCGTGATGAAGCTGATGATTCCAAGCGGGCCCGCTTAGCTGGTCTGGGGCTGTGGACCGTGGAGGAGTCCTCCACGTGAAACCTAGAGCCCACCCCGGGAGCGCGCTGCGGCGTGGACCGAGAGGGACCTGGAGGCGCCGATCCAACAGTGTCCTGGGTCTGTGTAAGGACCGGTCTGGACTGCAAGGCTTCTAGCAGCTTGGCAGACCATTTGTCCATAGACTTAGCCATGGATTGTGAAAGTGACTCAAAGAGCTTCTCAGCAAACACTGCAAACTCTGTCCCTGCCGCATGGACAGTGGTAGCATGGGGGTCTACCTGAGCCGAGGGGCCCACAAGTGGTCCCGGCTCCGGCTGAGTGTAACAGGGGTCGAGCATTGCTCACAGTGAGGGTAGGTGGAACCCGCAAGCAACATAGCCCCACAAGAGGTACAGGTCGCAAAGAAACCCTGTGCCTTAGCGCTCTTGCTCCTTGTGGACGACATGCTGTTGTGTCCCAGGAGAGTGATCACAGAGGGTATAAGGGAAGAGTATACAGCCCGGCCGAACAGAGATCTATATATATATATATAAAGATATATAATACGTATCTATTCAGGCAACCCAGGGGGACCAGCACCGGATGACCGGTGTGGCTTACCGACCGCTAAAAAGCGGCGTGTGTGTCCTCCAGATTCCCTGCTCCAGGTCTCCCAGCGGTGAAGAGCTCTTTCCTGATGATTCTCCAGCACAGAATGTCTGAAAAAAATGGCTGCTGGAGCTCTCAGAGGGGGAGTGGAGCGGTGGGCGGCACCAGGAAAAAGTGCGGGAATCTGGGGTCCCTATTGTGATCAAAGAGGGGGGAGGAAGCATACAGGATGCTCCGGCCCTCACTGCCGACGTCAGGCGCGGTCGGCGCGGAAGTCCCCCGGCTTTCACGGATCAGCAGCCGCTGTGTGTCCCAGGCAGCGTCCGGTCGGCTGTCCCGCCCCTACCCTGACAGACAGGTCCGGGGCGAGATTTTGCAAGTAGGCCGCAACTGAAGCCGGGGACTAAATTTATGACCGCGGCCGACAAACAGGCGCGGTCGGCGCGGAAGTCCCCCGGCTTTCACGGCCTAGCAGCCCTTGCAGCGTCCGGGTGCCAGGCGCTCCATGAACCGTCCCCATGGGGACACAGAGTACCTGACAGATGCAGGGCCCGGTCCCTGATAAAGAAAATACTCCGGTCCGGCAGATTCCACACTGGGGCTGCGGAGGGAGCACGGTTCCAGTACCTGGATGACCGCTCAGGATCCCACTTCTCCCAGAGCCCCCAAGGGATGGTGAAGGAAATACGACATGTGGCTCCAGCCTCTGTACCCGCAATGGGTACCTCAACCTTAACAGCACCGCCGACGTAGTGGGGTGAGAAGGGAGCATGCCGGGGGCCCCGTGGGAGCCCTCTTTTCTTCCAACCGATAACATCAGCAGCTGCTGCTGACTAAAATGGGAATGCATGAGTGGATGTGTGCCTCCTTCCACACAAAGCATAAAACTGAGGAGCCCGTGAGGCACGGGAGGGTGTATAGGCAGAGGGGAGGGGTTACACTTTTGAGTGTAATACTTTGTGTGGCCTCCGGAGGCAGAAGCTATACACCCAATTGTCTGGGTCTCCCAATGGAGCGACAAAGAAATAACCCATGCTATATTTTCAAGGTACTGTCCAAGGGCAATTCATCCTAGGACAAGCAGCAACATCTCTAGTGTCAGATCTCTTCATCAGTGCTAAATGAAGCAACACTGGCGATGAGTGGCTGAAAGCCAACTTTGATGAGATGAATTGTTACCTTGAGGCAGCAGGTTACCTGTGTGCATCTATTTCATCATATATACCTACCGTATTTTCCGGCGTATAAAACGACTTTTTAACCCCTGAAAATCTTCTCAAAAGTTGGGGGTTGTCTTATACACCAGGTGTCATCTTATAGGGCAGTGGACGGTGCTGCCGTCTGCCGTCATGGCTTTACTGCAGTTGAATGCTTTGCGGCGCCGTAAAGCATTCAACTGCAGTAAAGTGCTGACAGCAACAGCGGCATCCCCGTCAATGGGATGCGTTCAGGGAGGAGTGCTTCTTGCCGACCGCAGACACATAGACCCCTCCATGATCGCGTCCGATGCATGGTGTTGCTGTCTGCTGTCATGGCTTTACTGCAGTTGAATGCTTTATGGCGCCGCCGCAAAGCATTCAACTGCAGTAAAGCGCTGACAGCAGCAGCGGCCCTGTGTATTGGACATGATCATGGAGGGGTCTATGTGCCTGCGATCTACAGTAAGCACTCCTCCATGATCGCATTCCATACACGGGGCTGCCGCTGCTGTCAGCGCTTTATTGCCATTTAATGCTTTATGGTGCCACAAAGGCATTCAACTGCAGTAAAGCCATGATGGCAGTCTGCAGCGGCAGCTGCATGCACCGGACAAGATCACCGAGGTGTCTATGTGCCTGTGGTCTGCAAGAAGCAGCTGAGGACACCACGGGAACGGAGGAGAGGTGAGAATAATTTTTGTGTGTAAACCACGGCATAATAGGGGACAAGAATGTAACCAGTAGGAAGACATTACTAAACAATGGGCACATTACTACAAGGGAGGGGGGGGCAAGGATGGGCACATTACTGCAGGACACATTACTAGAGGACACATTAGTAAACAATGGGGACATTACTGCAGGGGACATTATTAAGCAATGGCACATTACTGTAGGGGACATAACTAAACAATGGGCACTCGGCTTATACTCGAGTATATACGGTCTATTCCAAACTCTATATTTTAACAGGAAAAGTTGGGGGTCGTCTTATACACACAGTCGTCTTAGGGTACCTTCACACTTTAGCGATGCAGCAGCGATCCGACCAGCGATCTGACCTGTCAGGATCGCTGCTGCATCGCTACATGGTCGCTGGTGAGCTGTCAAACAGGCAGATCTCACCAGCGACCAGTGACCAGCCCCCAGCCAGCAGCGACGTGCAAGCGACGCTGTGCTTGCACGGAGCCGGCGTCTGGAAGCTGCGGACACTGGTAACTAAGGTAAACATCGGGTATGGTTACCCGATGTTTACATTAGTTACCAGCGCACACCGCTTAACTTAGCGCTGGCTCCTTGCTCTCCTAGCTACAGTACACATCGGGTTAATTAACCCGATGTGTAATGCAGCTACATGTGCAGAGAGCAGGGAGCCGCGCACACTGCTTAGCGCTGGCTCCTTGCTCTCCTAGCTACAGTACACATCGGGTTAATTAACCCGATGTGTACAGCAGCTACATGTGCAGAGAGCCGGAGCCGGCAGCACAGGCAGCGTGAGAGCGGCGGAGGCTGGTAACTAAGGTAAATATCGGGTAACCACCTTGGTTACCCGATGTTTATCTTGGTTACAGCTTACCGCAGCTGCCAGACGCCGGCTCCTGCTCCCTGCTCGCTTCATTTGTCGCTCTCTCGCTGTCACACACAGCGATCTGTGCGTCACAGCGGGAGAGTGCCTTTGAAGAAAACGAACCAGGGCTGTGTGTAACGAGCAGCGATCTCGCAGCAGGGGCCAGATCGCTGCTCAGTGTCACACACAGCGAGATCGCTAATGAGGTCACTGCTGCGTCACAAAAAGCGTGACTCAGCAGCGATCTCGGCAGCGAGCTCGCTGTGTGTGAAGCACACCTTATACGCCGAAAAATACGGTAGCACCTGAACTGACCCCTTAACAAGTCGAAGCAATTCAGCTAATAGGAGAGCAGCATTTAATGGGAAATCAAGCTGACCCATCCCCCTTCCAGTTGTATAAATGGTGATAACTATAGAACAGTCAATACAACGTGATTAGACAAGATATCTGGACATTACAGTGCTTTCTCCGGGTGACGCCCGCTCATCCGTCTTCATCACTGAGAACTGAATGTCACTTGGTTCCATCCGCACCGAGGTCTGCACAGCATAGAAAAAGAAAAGTTATTGATATATTAAAATGAAAACACTTGCCCTAAAATGTCACCTTATATGATTACTGGAGGATATTTGGGCTGAAGTCTCCAATTGAATGAAAAGTTTTACAACTCTATTTGAATCCCAGACGGCCCCCAGCATCCCCTGTATATGTCTATATACTAAAGAAACATGTTGCATAATTAAATAGGGTTGTCCAATCACGATATATCGATTACCTATCAATAGGATAGACAAAAAGCCTGACAGCAGACCCAAAGTTGCAATGTGAACAGTTGCATAACTGTACATGGCATATAATGACAAAAAAGACAGCTGCACTTTTTGTCATTATATGTCATTTTCAGTTATGCACCTGTTCACATTGCAGTGTTGGGAGAGCCGTCAGTCTTTTGTCTAGATTATGGGGTCATGCCTTCTGACTGTGCACCCCTACCCCATTAGCCACAGGTGACTTTTTTCTCTATAGCAGGTTCACTCATACTCACTCATACATATGGAGGTTTTTAACCCAGAGAGAGGCTTTAGTTCAGTGTAAATTCCCAGTAATATGAGAGATGCCTTTACGTGGTAACTGGGCAGACATAGAAATGGCCATTTTTGTATGCTGAATATCTCAATTTTTTCTTAGATTTCCTTTAGCAGTAATGCAGGTCTATATTGTTACATTCATGGTTTGCATTTTTTAGCATTTCAGAGTGCAGCTGTCTTTTTTTTGTCTATCAATAGGATAGGTCATTAATATCAGATTGATGGGGGTCTGACACTTGGCACACTAAGCAATCAACCAACCAGCGGGATGCAAACCCTTTGAAGTTGCAAAACGCTCTTCATCCAATGTGTAGCACCCACTGTTGGGTAGTGCACAAAATCTCCCTTTAAAAAGCTGTTCTGCAGCAGCTGGCAGCGTCAAGTACACGTTAAAAGGAGCTGCACTTTATGGTTACATCTTGCTGCCGTAGGAGTAAATAATAGCTGATCAGTTCGTGTACCAATTGTCAGACCCTTACCAATGTGATATCAACAAATCCTATGGATAGGTCATAAATATGTTGTGACTGGACAACCCCGTTAAGATTTAGGATAAATGCACACCCCTGTGTCCAGACATGTCATATGTACCCTGAGAAGAGAGTATATGTGGAAGGTGCTGAGCCATTTTCATCTCACTATGTCCTCATGAATATGTTTCCATACATTCAAAAGCAAGAACGAATTGAAAAATACACAACACATTCCAAATTATTATGCAAATTATATTTTACTCTGATTTTCCTAAATGTTTGAGGTAAATGACTCAGTACAATGTTCAAATCATCAATTGTTAGAGTATAAATACAATGTTATTGGACAAAACTCCCAATGATGACAATATTTTTTTTCAAAACTAAGAAAGAAATCAAAATTCAGTGTTCCAAATTATTATGCAAAACTGTTTCCAAACATTTAATAGGTTGTAATCAAATCAAAATGGTCATTTACTGAATTTGCAGCATTGAGAGGTCACGTCTACTGAAATCAAAGCTTTTCCATTCAATAACATCTAACAGGCCAAATTACATGTTAACATAGGAGCCCTTCTTTGAGATCACCTTCACAATTCTTGTATCCATTGATCTTGTGACTTTTTCAAAAGTTTCTGGTTGAACTTCTTTGTGAGATGTCAGAATATCCTCCCAGAGCTGCCCTTTTGATGTGAACTGCTCCCACCCTCAAAGATCTTTTGATTGACAATACTCCAAAGGTTCTCAATAGGGTTGTGGTCAGGGGACGCTGCTGGTCAAACTATGAGTTTCTCTCTTTTTATGCCCTTAGCAGCCAACGACTTTGCAGCATGGGACAGTGCAATGTCATGCGTGAAGATGATTTTTCTATGGATGGCACGGTTCTTCATTTTGTACCATGGCAGAAAGTTGTCAGTCAGAAATGCTATATACTGTTCCAAGGTCAATTTCACACCTTCATGGACCCATAAGGGACCTTCTAGCTCTCTGCCCATGATTCCAGCCTAAAACATCACTCCACCACCTCCTTGCTGACAGCACAGCCTTGTTGTGACATGGTGTCCATACTCTACTCCATCCATCTGGACCATTCAGGGTTGCACAGCACTAATCAGTAAACAAGACTGTTTTAAAATTAGTCTTCATGTATGTCTGGGCCCAATGCAACCAGTTTTCTTGTGAGCGCTTTAGAGGGGACCAAACAGTAGGTTTATACACAACTGCATCCTCTGAACGGTCCTACACCTTGAGGGTCGCGGGACTCCAGAGGCACCATCAGTTTCAAATACCTGAACAGGTATTTGCTGCTTTAGAATAATATTATAGCAGCTGCTCTTTTAATTACATTAATTTATCTGGCAGAAACCTTAGACATTATGCCTTTATCTGCACGAACCCATCTGTGCTGTGTATCAGCCACAAATGTCTTCACAGTACGATGATCAAGCTTATGTTTTCATGAAATAGGTAATGTTTTACAACGTGTTGGCAGCAGACAGATCCTTTTTCTTTCCCATATGACTTTATACCCCATGGCGTGAGTAATAAGCTGGAATGTCCTTCTTAAAAGGAGTTTTATACACCAACAAAGTTAATTTTAAATTTCTATTTAATCAATAGATCTCGGAATGATAATAATTTTCACAATTGGATGTGATTATAAATAATGTTCCTGTGCTGAGATAATCTTATATATGCGTCCCTGCTATGTACTGTGTAATGGATGTGTCTGACCGTACAGGGACATGGTCTGATCATACCACATCTCCTGGTCTGGGGAGGACGCAAAAAAGTATAAAGACATTATAGCACGGGATCACAGCCGATTTTTATTGTGAGGTAAAACATTTCTCTGTCTGTTTTAAAAAAAATATTTTACCTCAAAGAAAGAATTATTTGTGATCTCATGCTATAATGTTTATACTTGTTTGCATCCTCCCCGCCTCAGGAGCTGTGGTATGATCAGACCATGTCCCTATACAGTCAGACACAGCCATTACACAGCACATAGCAGGGGCACATATATAAGATTATCTCAGCACAGGAACATTTTTTATAAACACATCCAATTGTGGAACTTATTATTATTCCAAGATCTATTGATTGAATATTTTTATCTTTGTTGAAAAACCCATTTAGGCCCCCTTCACACATCCATGAAAATCACGCACGTGTTTAACGGACGTGTCAAAGGTGCGTTTTCCCCTCCGTGTGCCGTGTTAATGGCACTACGTGTGTTCTCCGTGTGTTATACGTAATAACACACGGAGAACGGAAAGCCCCGCCCTACCTGCTTCTTCCGGAGCTGTCTGTGGTGCTGACTGACAGTGTCCGGCACAGGCCATGCCCCGCTGACGCTGCTTCCGGCCCCCAGTGAAGAAGATTCGTTGTTCAAATTCACTGGGGGACGGATGCAGGCGACAGCCGCGGCAGTCACTGCAGGGCTCGTGGAGGTGAGTTTGTGTTCTTTTATTTTTAACATGACACGTGTGCTTCTCCGGCACGTGTCACGTGGGCCCGCATCCACACTACATCTGTGTGATACGTGTGCGGGCTACGTGACACCCGTGCTGCCGGAGAAAAACGGATATGCATCCGTGTGGAGCACACAGGCTCACGTGTGCTCCACATGGAGGCACGGGCCAAAGGCTGCACACGTGCGTGCACATAAACCCATTGATTTTAATGGGTTTATGTGTGCCTATGTCTCTGGTACATGCGGGCACGGACCTAGCACGTACCGGAGACACATGCTTGTGAAGGGGGCCTTAAGTAGTTTTCCTTTATTAGAGCCACTTGGCAACTAATTATCACAGGAGTTTGAGATTGATTTCAGTGATCCAAAGAGCCCTGAGACACAATATCATCCATGATTATTGGAAATAAAAAACAAAATGAAATCTTTATGACACTTAAATCCAATTTTCATAATAATTTGGAACTCGGTGTAGTATAAATTATCATCTTGATGATAGGAACATATGTAGGATACTTGTGACTTACTTGTCGGATTGTGTCTCCTTCCTGATTACTGATGGTAATCATTTTATCCTCGCCTCCAAGAGCCAGTAAATTTTGGGAGCTCCAACAACCACAGGTGATGCGTCTGGTGTGCTTCCCTGCAGAAAATAACACATTACAATCATTGGAAGATTGCACGTGACTACAAAAAAGATAATTATTCATTAAATGCACCAAAAAAGATGGTAGATCTGTTAATCAAGCTTTTTGGCTGTGAGCATTTCTGCAGCCATCACAACCATGCTGATAACTCACATGGCCGCATTGCGTCATTGGGTCTATATAGGACCTGCTGAGGCAATGCTCGGCACACACTGTCCTGTTGATAAAAGCAAAGTCCCCCCACCTATGTATTGTACATTTGTATTCTTTAGTGCCTTTCATGGGACACTAAAGGGTGTTTTTAGCCTTGTTTAACTAACAAGTAATTTATAAAAAACGGCATAGGGTCCACCCATTTTAAATAACGAGGTAAGGTAAAGCAGACAGCTGGGGGCTGGTATTATAAGTCTGGGAAGGCTCATAGTTATTTGGCTCCTCACAGCCTAAAAATACCAGCGTGCAGCCACCCCAGCAGTGGCACCACCATAAGATGTGCCAATTCTGGTGCTTGCCCGGCTGTTCCAAATTGCCTTGGTGAGTGGCAATCGGGGTAATATTTTTGTAGATGATGTGAGCTGTGAATTGACACATGGTATCAAGCTCAGGGGTTAGTATTAAAGACATCCAGATTACTAACCCAGTAACTGGACAAAATAAAACATTAGAAAAAATAGTTTATTTGAATAAACACTCCTCCACGATCCCTCGTTCACCAATTTTTTAGTTTAAAAAAATCCTCGAAGTTACGACGTAATCCAATAGTTTAATGTCACAACATCCATCCAATAATATGGAGCCACGTTCTAAGAACGGGGCTCCATAGGTCACTCCTGGTCAGCGACAGGTATAGAATTTCTCACGAGCATGAGAAATTCTGTGCCTGCCGCTGACCGGGACTGCCCATTCAAGGCTCATTTTCAGAACGAGGCATCATAGGATTTGATGGACATTGCAGGACAAATAACTATAGGCTTGCACAGCCTGATATTGCCAGTCACCAGCTGTCTGCTTTACCCTGGCTTGCTCTCAAAAATAGGGGGGACCAGATGTCACTTTTTTTTCTAATTTATTCCATATCCACATGTTTGCAGGGTGACTGTCCGACTCTTATCTCCATTTTGCTTCCTCTTGCAGCCCACTAGCCCTAACTACTACCATTTAACAGCTCCAAAGTTCGGGTCTCTATTGACTTATATGGGGTTCAGGGTTAAATTCGGATATGGAACCAAACTTATACCTAAAGTCCGGCAGAACCCAGTGAACCCAAACATCCACGGGTCGGCTCATCCCTAATGACAACACATTCTTGTGTAATCAGTTCTTGGAGTTTAATAACAGTTTTTAGGTTTTGCTGTCCACAGGTTTTCAATGGCATTGAGATCTGGGGAGTTTTCGGGTAATGGACCCAAAATGTCAACGTTTTGTTCACCAAACCACTTAGTTATCACTTTTGCCCTGAGTCATAGTCATCCATTGTGCTGGAAAAAGTTATTTTTTTGTTTATTAATAAGTTATGAGTTGTATATACCCCAAAATGATGCAACTAAAAAAAAATACAACCCATCCTAGATAAAAACAAGCCTTCATACAACTATTTTGCCCAAACGCCCTCAAAATAGTCATAGCTCTTAGAATGTGACAATAAATAAAAGTGATAAAAAAAAATGGTTATAAAGGCCAAAAATGGCTGTGACGCCAAAGGGGTTAATTGCATTTAGACTGGTGCCTACATACATTACATACATTGTCCTAAACTAGATCCTTTTCAGCAGCTTACCCAAGACGGGCACTTTTCTAGATGTTTGTAGATTATAGACCAGCAGGTTTCCTTTCGATGTCCCCACCGCGAGCAATGAACTTGTCTTTGACCAGAGCAGGAAAGACATTTGATCTCTAATGTAAAATATAAAATATTAAGTATAAACATTGAGACTGTAAAAACTAATCATCCTGATCACATCATGGTTTTATCCACATCAACCTCAGGCAAATCTTTCTGCATGTAAACCTTGTACAGTCATGGCCAAAAGTGTTGGCCCCTTGACATGTTTCCAGAAAGAAGGGAATTTTGTTTACTTACCGTAAATTCCTTTTCTTCTAGCTCCTATTGGGAGACCCAGACAATTGGGTGTATAGCTTCTGCCTCCGGAGGCCACACAAAGTATTACACTTTAAAAGTGTAACCCCTCCCCTCTGCCTATACACCCTCCCGTGCAT
Source organism: Anomaloglossus baeobatrachus (assembly GCF_048569485.1). NCBI lineage: Eukaryota > Metazoa > Chordata > Amphibia > Anura > Aromobatidae > Anomaloglossus > Anomaloglossus baeobatrachus. Next base: position 114,029,918 of record NC_134353.1, read on the forward strand.
CACGGGCTCCTCAGTTTTGGTGCAAAAGCAGGAAGGAGGAAAAACTTATAATTGGTCTAAGGTAAATTCAATCCGAAGGATGTTCGGAGAACTGAAACATGAACCAAAAGAACAATTCAACATGAACAACATGTGTACACAAAAGAACAACCAGCCCGAAGGGAACAGGGGCGGGTGCTGGGTCTCCCAATAGGAGCTAGAAGAAAAGGAATTTACGGTAAGTAAACAAAATTCCCTTTTTCTTTGTCGCTCCATTGGGAGACCCAGACAATTGGGACGTCCAAAAGCAGTCCCTGGGTGGGAATAGAATACCTCGATAAAAAGAGCCGAAACGGCCCCCTCTTACAGGTGGGCAACCGCCGCCTGCAGGACTCGCCTACCTAGACTGGCATCTGCCGAAGCATAGGTATGCACCTGATAGTGTTTCGTGAAAGTGTGCAGACTAGACCAGGCAGCAGCCTGACACACCTGCTGAGCCGTAGCCTGGTGCCGCAATGCCCAGGACGCACCCACGGCTCTGGTAGAATGGGCTTTCAGCCCTGAAGGAAGCGGAAGCCCAGAAGAACGGTAGGCTTTAAGAATCGGTTCCTTGATCCACCGAGCCAAGGTTGACTTGGAAGCCTGGGAACCCTTACGCTGGCCAGCGACAAGGACAAAGAGCACATCTGAACGACGCAGGGGCGCCGTGCGAGACACGTAGAAACGGAGTGCTCTCACCAGATCCAAGGAGTGCAAATCCTTTTCACATTGGTGAATTGGATTAGGGCAAAATGAAGGTAAGGAGATATCCTGATTGAGATGAAAAGGGGATACCACCTTAGGGAGAAATTCCGGGACAGGACGCAGAACCACCTTATCCTGGTGAAAAACCAAGAAGGGGGCTTTGCATGACAGCGCTGCAAGCTCCGACACTCTTCGGAGTGATGTAACTGCCACTAGAAATGCCACCTTCTGCGAAAGACGTGATAAAGAGACATCCCGCAGCGGTTCGAAAGGTGGTTTCTGAAGAGCCGTTAGCACCCTGTTAAGGTCCCAGGGTTCCAGCGGACGCTTGTAAGGTGGGACTATGTGGCAAACTCCCTGCAGGAACGTGCGGACCTGCGGAAGCCTGACCAGGCGCTTTTGAAAAAATACGGAGAGCGCCGATACTTGTCCCTTGAGAGAGCCGAGTGACAAACCCTTGTCCATTCCGTATTGGAGGAAGGAAAGAAAAGTGGGTAAGGCAAACGGCCAGGGAGAAAAACCATTATCAGAGCACCAGGATAAGAAGATCCGCCAAGATCTGTAATAGATCTTGGCGGACGTAGGTTTCCTGGCCTGTCTCATAGTGGCAATGACATCCTGAGATAATCCTGAAGACGCTAGGAGCCAGGACTCAATGGCCACACAGTCAGGTTGAGGGCCACGGAATTCAGATGGAAAAACGGCCCTTGTGACAGCAAGTCTGGGCGGTCTGGAAGCGCCCACGGTTGACCCACCGTGAGATGCCAAAGATCCGGGTACCACGATCGCCTCGGCCAATCTGGAGCGACGAGAATGGCGCGACGACAGTCGGACCTGATCTTGCGTAACACTCTGGGCAGCATCGCCAGAGGAGAAAATACATAAGGCAGGCGAAACTGCGACCAATCCTGAACTAATGCGTCCGCCGCCAGACCAGAGCTCTGTGATCCTGAGACCGTGCCATGAAGGCCGGGACCTTGTTGTTGTGTTGTGACGCCATAAGATCGACGTCCGGTGTTCCCCAGCGGCGACAGATCTCTCGAAACACGTCTGGGTGAAGAGACCATTCCCCCGCGTCCATGCCCTGACGACTGAGAAAATCTGCTTCCCAATTTTCCACGCCCGGGATGTAAACTGCGGAGATCGTGGAGGCTGTGGCTTCCACCCACTGCAGAATCCGCCTGACTTCCTGGAAGGCCTGACGACTTCGCGTGCCGCCCTGATGGTTGATGTATGCGACGGCAGTGGCGTTGTCCGACTGTATACGGATCTGTCTGCCCTCCAGCCACCGATGGAAGGCCAATAAGGCTAGATACACTGCCCTTATCTCCAGAACATTGATCTGAAGGGAGGACTCTACCAGAGTCCAGGTTCCCTGAGCCCTGTGGTGGAGGAAAACCGCTCCCCACCCTGACAGGCTCGCGTCCGTGGTGACCACAGCCCAGGTTGGGGGTAGGAAGGATTTTCCTTGCGATAGAGAATTGGGAAGGAGCCACCAATGAAGAGACGTCTTGGTTGCAAGGGACAGAGAGACGTTCCTGTCCAGGGAAGTCGACCTCCTGTCCCATTTGCGGAGAATGTCCCATTGGAGTGGCCGCAGATGGAATTGCGCGAAAGGCACTGCCTCCATCGCTGCCACCATCTTCCCCAGGAAGTGCATGAGGCGCCTCAAGGGGTATGAGTGACCCCGAAGAAGAGATTGCACCCCTGCTTGTAGAGAAAGCTGTTTGTCCCGCGGTAGCTTGACTACCGCTGACTGTGTATGAAACTCCATCCCGAAGTAAGTCAGTGATTGGGTCGGTGTCAACTGGGATTTGGGAAGTTGATTATCCACCCGAACCGCTGGAGAGTCGCCAGAGCGACTGTAAGGCTGTGTTGACACGCCACCTGAGAAGGTGCCCTGACTAGGAGATCGTCTAAGTAGGGAATCACTGAGTGGCCCTGAGAGTGAAGGACCGCCACAACGGATGCCATAACTTTGGTGAACACCCGTGGGGCTGTCGCCAGGCCGAAAGGCAATGCCACGAACTGAAGGTGTTCGTCCCCGATGGCGAAACGCAAGAAGCGTTGATGTTCGGGTGCGATCGGCACATGGAGATAAGCATCCTTGATGTCGATCGATGCTAGGAAGTCTCCTTGTGACATCGAGGCGATGACCGAGCGGAAAGATTCCATCCGAAATCGTCTGGTGCTCACATGTCTGTTGAGCAGTTTGAGGTCCAGAACGGGGCAGAAAGATCCGTCCTTCTTTGGCACCACGAACAAGTTGGAGTAAAAGCCGCGACCTTGTTCCTGAGGGGGAACAGGGATCACAACTCCCTCTGTCTTCAGAGTGTCCACTGCCTGAAAAAGTGCTTCGGCCCGAGCGGGGGGCGGAGAGGTTCTGAAGAACCGAGTCTGAGGACGAGAGCTGAACTCTATCCTGTAACCGTGAGACAGAATGTCTCTCACCCATCGGTCTTGAACGTGTGGCCACCAGGCGTCGCAAAAGCGAGAGAGCCTGCCACCGACCGAGGATGCTGTTCGGGGATGCCGAGAGTCATGAGGAGGCCGCCTTGGAGGCAGCGTCTCCGGTGGCCTTTTGGGGGCATGACTTAGACCGCCACGCATAGGAGTTCTTCTGGCCTTTCTCCGGCCTGCTGGATGAAGAGGATTGGGGCTTGGCGGAGGGACGAAAGGACCGAAACCTCGATTGGACTTTCCGTTGCTGAGGTCTCTTAGGTTTGGACTGGGGTAAGGAAGAGTCCTTTCCCTTGGATTCCTTAATAATCTCATCCAATTGTTCGCCAAACAATCGGTCGCCAGAAAACGGCAAACCGGTTAAGAACCTCTTGGAGGCCGAGTCTGCTTTCCATTCGCGCAGCAACATGGCCCTGCGGACTGCCACAGAATTAGCGGATGCCACCGCTGTACGGCTAGCAGAGTCCAGGACTGCGTTCATGGCGTAGGAAGAAAAAGCTGACGCTTGAGAAGTCAGAGACCTTCATAGATGGATTTCACCAGGAGCTCTATCTGCCTGTCAGTGGCATCTTTTAGCGATGAGCCATCTGCAACCGACACCACAGATCTAGCCGCTAATCTAGAGACTGGAGGATCCACCTTGGGACACTGAGCCCAACACTTAACTACATCAGAAGGGAAGGGGTAACGTGTGTCAGTAAGGCGCTTAGTAAAGCGCTTGTCCGGAACCGCTCTGGGCTTCTGGACAGCATCTCTGAAGTTAGAGTGATCGAAAAACGCACTGCGTGTACGTTTGGGGAACCGAAACTGGTGTTTCTCCTGCTGAGAAGCCGACTCCTCTACAGGTGGAGGCGGGGGAGACAGATCTAACACCTGGTTGATGGACGAGATAAGATCATTTACTAAGGCGTCCCCTTCAGGTGTATCAAGATTAAGTGCAACGTCAGGTTCAGAGCCCTGAGCTGCGACGTCCGCCTCGTCCTCCAGAGAGTCCTCGAGCTGGGAACCCGAGCAGCGTGATGAAGTCGGGGAAGATTCCCAGCGGGCCCGCTTAGTCTGTCTGGGACTGTGTTCCGGGCAGGATTCCTCCGCGTGGGACCTAGGGCCCAACCTGGGAGCGCGCTGCGGCGCGGAGCGAGAGGGGCCTGGAGGCGACGAGCTAATGGGGACCGGGGCCTGTGTAAGGACCGGTCTGGACTGCAAAGCTTCCAGCAGTTTGGCAGACCATTTGTCCATAGACTGAGCCATGGATTGTGAAAGTGACTCAGAGAGTTTCTCAGCAAACGCAGCAAACTCTGTCCCTGCCGCCTGGGTCTACATGAGCTGAGGGGTCCACTAGTGACCTAGGCTCCGGCTGAGCAAGCGAAACAGGGGTCGAGCATTGCTCACAGTGAGGGTAGGTGGAACCCGCAGGTAACATAGCCCTACAAGAGGTACAGGTTGCAAAAAAACCCTGTGCCTTAGCACCTTTGCTCCTTGTGGACGACATGCTGTTGTGTCCTAGGAGAGTGATCACTGAGGGTATATGGGAAGGGGTATACAGCCCGACCGAACAGAAATATGCATATAAACACGTATCTATTCCGGCACCCTGGGGGGGACCAGCACCGGGTGACCGGTGTGGCTTACCGACCGCTAAAAAGCGGAGTGTGTGTCCTCCAGATTCCCTGCCTTAGGTCTCCCAGAGCTGCAGAGCTCTTCTCAGATAATCCTCCACCGGCAGAATGCCAAAAAACATGGCTGCCAGAGCTCTCAGGGGAGGAGTGGAGCCGTGGGCGGTGCTAGAAAAGTGCGGGAATCTGGAGTCCCCACAGTGATCAGTGAGGGGGGAGGACACATCGAGGATGTTCCTGCCCTCACAGCCGACATCAGGCCGCCCGTCCCGCCCTTATTCCTGACAGGCAGGTCCGGGGGCGGGATTTTTGCTACTAGGCTGCGATGAAGCCGGGGACTAAATTTAAAACCGCAGCCAACAAGCAGGCGCGGTCGGCGCGGAAGTCCCCCGGTCTTCACAAATCAGCAGCTGCTGTAGCGTCCGGGAAGCAGGCGCTCCATGCACAGTCCCCATGGGGACACAGAGTACCTTATAGATGCAGGGCCCGGTCCCTGAGGATAAATAGACTCCTGTCCAGCAGATTCCCACAGGGGCTGCAGAGGGAGCCCCGGTCCCAGTGAATGGATGACCGGTCAGGATCCCACTTCTCCCAGAGCCACTAAGGGATGGTGAAGGAAAACGGCATGAGGCTCCGGCCTTGTACCCGCAATGGGTACCTCAACCTTAACAGCACCGCCGACATAGTGGGGTGAGAAGGGAACATGCCGGGGGCCCCGTGGGGGTCCTCTTTTCTTCCAACCGATATAACTAATCTGAGAATGCATGAGTGGATGTGTGCCTCCTTCCACACAAAGCATAAAACTGAGGAGCCCGTGATGCACGGGAGGGTGTATAGGCAGAGGGGAGGGGTTACACTTTTAAAGTGCAATACTTTGTGTGGCCTCCGGAGGCAGAAGCTATACACCCAATTGTCTGGGTCTCCCAATGGAGCGACAAAGAAATTAAGTATTTCTCCGATAAAATAATTGCAATTGCACATGTTTTCTTATACACAAGCATATCTCCTTTCTTTGTATTGAGAAAAAAAACAAACAAAAAAAAAAGAGAAAAACAAGGCAAATTGGACATAATTTCACACAAAATCTCAAAAATGGGCTGAAATTGTTGGTACCTTTCCAAAATTGTGGGTAAACAACTTTGTTTCAAGCATGTGAGGCTCATACATACTCACCTGTGGCAAGTGACAGGTGTGGGCAATATGAAAATCACACCTGAAACCAGATAAAAATGGGAGAAGTTGACTGAATCTTTGCTCTGTGTGTCTGTGTGCGCCACACTAAGCATGGAGAACAGAAATCGAAGAGAACAGTTTGAGGACTTGAGAAACAAAATTGTCGAAAAATATAAAGAATCACAAGGTTACAAGTCCATCTCCAGAGATCTTGATGTTCCTATGTCCAGGGTGAACAATATAATCAATAAGTTTACAACCCATGGCCCTTTAGCTGATCTACCTGGATGCGGATGGCAGAGAAAAATGGATGAAAGGTTGCAACGCAGGATAGTTCAGATGGTGGATTAGAAGTCCCAATCAAGCTCCAAAGAAATTCAAATTGTCCTGCAGGCTCACGATGTATCAGTGTCAGCGTGAATTATCCATTGACATTTGAGTGAAACGAAACACTATGGCAGGATACCCAGGAGGACCCCACAGACATGAAAAAGCTATACTGCAGTTTGCCACAATGTATGTGAGAAAGCCAAAATCCTTCTGGAAAAGCATCTTGTTGACAGATAAGATCAAGATAGAGCTTTTTGATATATCAAATCATTCTACTGTGTACTGAAAACAGAATGAAGCCAACAAAGAAAGGAACACAGTACCTACAATCAAATATGGTGGAGGTTCAAAGATGTGTTGGGGTTGTTTTGCTGCCTCTGGCAATGGGTGCCTTGACTGTGTACAAGGCAGCATAAAATCTGAAGATTACCAAAAGATTTTGGATTGCAATGTACTGGCCAGTGTCAGAAAGCTTGGTTGCATCCTAAATCATGAGTCTTCCAATAGGACAATGACCCCAAACATGTTTCTAGAAACCCCCAGAAATGGATGGAAACAAATCGCTGGAGAGTCCTGAGGTTGCCAGCAATAAGTCTGGATCTATATTCCTTTGAACACCTGTGGAGAGATCTGACAATTGGTGTTGGAAGAAGGCGCCATCAAATAAGACAGACCTGGAGCAGTTTGCAAAAGAAGAGTCCAAAATTCCAGGTGAGAGGTGTAAGAAGCTTGTTGATGGTTATAGGAAGTGATCGATTGCAGTTATTTATTCCAAAGGGTGTGCAACCATATATTAAGTTGAGGGTGCCAATAATTTTGTGTGGACCATTATTGAAGTTTTATGTGAAATGATGTCCAATTTGCCTTTTTTCTATGTCTTTATTTTGTGTTATTCCCAATACACACAATGGAAATAAAAATGTGTATAACAAAATAGCCTTTTGGTCATACATTAGAAATACAACATCTGATCAAAAAGACACAAAAAAGAGGGATAAGGCAATAAACATAAATACATATATTAAATAAATCCACAATTAAAAAAATTCTTGCTTGAAATTTTAATATATGATTAGGGAGAGACATCAGAATAAACAGACAGAAAATGAGGAGGAGGGGGGCAGATCGTCCACAGAAAGCCTCTAATACAGAGAGGAACAACACCCCCCACAGTACAAATACCGGCCATAGGGAACATGATAATAAATTAATATCAATGTAAATATATGCCGTGAGAGATATATTGGATGGTAGATGATATATATACTGTATATATGTAGGTAAGTTTGTATACAATAAGCCCTTTAAGTTGTCCATACGATTTAACATATTGATGACGATGAAACTTGGGCAAGAAGGAAAGAGGGAGCACAGGAACCTCGACGCACGTTTCACCAATACTGTGCTTCATCAGGAGTTGTGGCAAAGTTAACAAGAGGCTTTTTTTGTTTGCTTGTTTTTTTATTAAGGATCACTTATGTGTTCAACAAATCGGCGCGCCCGCACCAAAGACATGCTCCATCAGACTGGTGTGAAAGCATACACCATGAATGCTGACATTTCTATACCAACAAATTAGGTAAAGTATAAAAACTTTATTAATTTTATTTTTATGTAGATTTTACCTCTTGGTAAAAATGGTGTTCAAAAGCAAATGCCTCAATATATGCTTTAAGTAATGGATTTATAACAAATCTAGCCCCCCTGTCACCCCACTCTTGTGGATAGCACAATATTCGCTAGTTTGTGCCATTTTACTTCATACAGCTAAATTAGCGTTTTTTTCCCCCTGTGGCCGGGTTCAGGAGAGAATATATAATTGTCCATTTTACATCTGATAACAACCTCTATATTGTCATTTGTATGTTTGGTTTTTACACAACAATGTAAAAAACAGTAAAAGGTCAAATCCAGTTTGTGTCCTCACGGCATTTTTTAATTTCTCTGAGGATCTGTCTGGAAAACGGATGTATAAAAATGAGGAAATCCACATTAACTTCATTGGTCAATGTGCTGTCCATATGTTATCCACAGACGTCACATGGAGGTAAAATCTGCTTGTATGTAAAGCTTTCTTGTAGATTGAATGTCCCTGGTAAAACCCATGCATATGGCAACATAGTGCAGTAAAGGAATGGCCGGAGACTGCCAGATGCCCCCTTACCTCATGCCGCTGTCTAACTGGCTGGTTTTACAAGTATTAGGATCCCACATGTAGATGGAACTGGATTTCTCAGCAACAATGGCCAGAGCGTTGCCATCTTTGTCCCAGTCGATAGAATAACATGCGCTAAAAAAAATAAGAAGAAATTAAAATAAAAAGAAAAATGTAAATCTAGCCAACACAGAAGTACGATGTTACCAGTCTTGTAGCGTCACTCACCCTGGTAGGTTAATCTCATCCTTCTTCTGTCCATGGCGGTCATAGATTTTAACAGTGTGATCCACTCTGCGGGAATAGGAGGGTGAATGCGACATATTACTTATATCTAATATATAAAGCTGAATGTGTGTATGTGTGTGTGTGTGTGTGTATGTGTGTATGTATGTATGTATGTCCGGGATTGGCATCTGCACCGTCGCAGCTACAGCCACAAAATTTTGCACACTCACACGCCTGGACCCCAAGAGCGTCATAGGCTATTTTGTGATGCGAAATTTTAACCCCGCGCGTTCCAATTTACCAATCAATTTTGCAACCAATCTACATAATGGGGAAAAAGTGAAATGAAAAGTGTATCCGCACCGTCGCATTTACAATCACGAAATTTTGCACAGACACCTCATGTGACCCAGGGAATGTCATAGACTATGTTTTGACAAGAAAATTTAAACCCACGCTTTACAGTTACTCTCCAAAAACCATGCCTCCATTAAAGTAAATGGAGACTGGAACTACAGGTTATTAGTAGGAGCTGTGATTGGTTGCTATAGGAACAAAAGACATTCATAGTATAAGAAGCTTATATGTGAGGTAATAAGATGTCGGTTGGGAGACGGATAGAGAGAGACAGACAGAGAGACAGACAGAGAGACAGACAGAGACAGACAGAGAGACAGACAGGGAAAGAGACAGACAGAGACAAACGGTGAAAGAGACAGATGGGGAAAGAGACAGACAGGGACAGAGACAGGCAGACAGGGATAGGAGGAGACAGCCAAAGAGACAGACAAAGATAGATAGAGAAAGACACAGACCTTGATAGAGACAGACGGGGAAAGAGACAGAGAAATAGAGACAGACAAAGACAGGCAGACAGGGAAAGAGACAGACAGGAAAAGACACAGACAAAGAGACGGGGAGACAGACCTGGGAAAGAGACAGACCTGGGAAAGAGACAGACCTGGGAAAGAGACAGACCTGGGAAAGAGGCAGACGGGGAAAGAGGCAGACGGGGAAAGAGGCAGACGGGGAAAGAGGCAGACGAGGAAAGAAGCAGACGAGGAAAGAGGCAGACCTGGAAAGAGACAGACCTGGAAAGAGACAGACCTGGAAAGAGACAGACCTGGAAAGAGACAGACAGAGACAGAAGGGGAAAGAGACAGACGGGGAAAGAGACAGATCTGGAAAGAGACAGATGGCTTGGCCAATTACTTGGCCAATTTAGTTAAATCTGTGTGGAATATCTGTGGTGTTGAAATATATGTTGTGAAATGCTTCTATTAGCTTAGTTTTTGCCTTTTAATAATTACATTTCTATCTATTTGTTTTGTGGTTTTTGTGTGCAGAATACATTTTTGTTAATACATTCTATTTTGTTAACAGCAGTTATTAACCCGGGCAAAGCCGGGTAGTACAGCTAGTTAGTTATAATGTATTTATGAAAACTAATCACACAACTGCCGTTCTGGAGAATCACAATGTAGAATCTGCAGACAATATAGGAAGAAGACATTCTCCACATCCAGGTATGGAAAAAGAGACAAACATTAAAGTTCTCATGGAACCACCATTTACTGCTGGAGATTAGTGATGAGCAGGCACTACCATGCTCGGGTGCTTGGAACTTGGAACTAGTGATGAGTGAGCACTGCCATGTTCAGGTGCTCAGTACTTGTAACTAGTGATGAGCAGGCACTACCATGCTCGGGTGCGCTGTACTCGTAACTAGTGATGAGCGAGCACTACCATGTTCAGGTGCTCGGTACTTGAAACTAGTGATGAGCGGGCATTACCATGTTCAGGTGCTCGGTACTTGTAACTAGTGATGAGCGGGCATTACCATGTTCAGGTGCTCGGTACTTGTAACTAGTGATGAGCGGGCATTACCATGTTCAGGTGCTCGGTACTTGTAACTAGTGGTGAGTGAGCACTACCATGCTCAGGTGCTCGGTACTTGTAACTAGTGGTGAGTGAGCACTACCATGCCCGGGTGCTCAGTACTGGTAACGAGCAGCTGGATGTTCAGATGTGCGGGACTTGAGTAACCGAGTATAATGGAAGTCAATGAGGGACTCGAGCAGTCTTCCAGGAAATCCTCCGGAAAAATGTTTCAGTACTGCATTGACTTCCATTATATTCGGGTGCTCAAGTTATTCCCATCCGAACATCCAACTGCTCATTACGAGTAAGGACCAAATAAGCATGGCAGTGCTCACTCATCACCACTGGAGACCTTTCTAAATAACTAACAAAGTATCTGGTTTATCCCCCAAAACAGCCGTATTTCATAGTACCCATAGAATCCAATAAGCTTTCATGTGGTGCCGAGACCAATTCTTTAACCAGTTGATGACCAGGCACATTTTTTGTTTTCTGAGTTTTATTCTCATACATACGGTTATAAGAGTTCTATAATTTTTTTTCTCATTGGTGATTCAACTTATATATCCCTCTTATTTTTGCTATGTCTCTTATTTTTGCTATATGTGGGGGGTAATTTTTCTCTACTTTTCCCATTTTTTTCCCAATTTTTTTTTAATTATTAATATTTTTCTTACAACTACAAATGGGCAGTAAAATACATTTTATATTGTATTACTCTTCTAGAAAAATGATTGTTATATATTGGATAAGTGGGGCTTTTTCTAGGACATGGGGTTAGAAACAGTTATTCGGACTGACATTGTTTTTCTTTTTGCTGTTTTTTTCATTTATTTATTTTGGGGGTTTTTTCAACTTTTAATTATATTATTTGCATTGCTGAGTTTCCCTGTAACTGAGGCTGACACATTAGTCCCAGTAAAAGGACAAATTCAGCATCCTGACTGCACTGCAGCTCCTGCTGCCTCCCTACACTCAGTAATAATCACATCATTTCTGGGTCCAGAGAAGGAAGCACTGTTTGGCTATGTGCGCACAGTGCGTTTTTCGCAGCGTTTTTGCGCGTTTTTCGGGTGCGTTTTTGGCCTCAAAACTGCGGGACTTTGCTTCCCCAGCAAAATCTATGAGTTTTCATTTTTGCTGTCCGCACACATCTGTTTTTTTTACCTGCGTTTTTGAGTTAAAAAAAAAAAATGGACATGTCAGTTCTTTCCTGCGTTTTTCTGCGTTTTCCCCCCATGCAATGCATTGGAAAAATGCAGCAAAACGCAGAGATCAAAAACGCAGCAAAACGCAGCCAAAAACGCACCAAATCGCGGCAAAAACGCATGCGTTTTTTGATGCGTTTTTTCGACGCAGGTGCGTTTTTGTGCGTTTTTAGCGACCAAAAACGCACAAAAACGCAGCGTCAAAAAGACGCAGTGTGCGAACCTAGCCTTAGTGCTTCCTATACTATCTAGATGGTGCTGGTACAGCATTGTATACATAGGGATCAAGAAGACAGAGATAAACCATTTCTGCCTTCTCTGTCAGGAGTCCAGCCATGTGAAAGCTGACTTTTCGCTCTTTCAGGTTCCTGATTTCTGCGCAGCTGCTGCCTCTGGAACAATGTTCTAAAACATCATTGTGGAGTCATGTGCAGTCCAGCCCAACATTTCAAGATACTGGGTGGTCCACAAGTAATGACTTTCTAAAGAAAACTATTTAATGTTGATGTGTCTCTACAAAAGCAGTCACCCAAATCTTCAGTGTGAAAGTAATACATGGTGTAGGAGGCTGCATCTTGCGGAAGGTTCCTGCAGGATAAGAGGATGGAGTCTGAGATTATCAAGAGCCTTCCAGGTTAGTATTAAACCACCTGATGATAAACGGAGCAGTAGCAAAAATGTCCTGATAGAACGTTATCAAATAAGGCTGGTTTCACACTTGCGTTTTTTTCCTTCAGTCGCAATCCGCCGTTTTGGAAAACAGCGGAATCCGTTAACGGATTCCGCTGCTTCCCATAGACTTGTATGGATGACGGATTGCGACTAATGGACCTGCGTTGCTTCCGCTGGGCGACGCTGCGTTGCTTCCGCCGGACGGAAGGAACACAGCATGTAACGTTTTTTGAGCGGCGGAATCCTTTATGTTTTCACTGCGCATGCTCATCTTTTTTCTTTTTTAATCACAGAAACGTTATGTCTCTCGGTCGCCGAACGATCAGCTGAACGCCCGGCAGCCGGCTTTTGAGAGCGATCAGCTGAGTGCCCGGTTTTTGAGAGCGATCAGCTGATCGCCCGGCGGCCGGCTTTTGAGAGCGCTCAGCTGATCGCCCGGCGGCCGGCTTTTGAGAGCGATCAGCTGAGCGCCCGGCTTTTGAGAGCGATCAGCTGATCACCCGGAGGCCGGCTTTTGAGAGCGATCAGCTGAGCGCCCGGCAGCCGGCTTTTGAGAGCGATCAGCTGATCGCCCAGCGGCCGGCTTTTGAGAGCGATCAGCTGAGCACCCGGCTTTTGAGAGCGATCAGCTGATCGCCCGGCGGCCGGCTTTTGAGAGCGATCAGCTGAGCGCCTGGCTTTTCAGAGCGATTAGCTGATCGCCCGGCGGCCGGCTTTTGAGAGCGATCAGCTGAGCGCCCGGCAGCCGGTTTTTGAGAGCGCTCAGCTGATCCCTCGGCTTTTGAGAGCGATCAGCTGAGCGCCCGGCAGCCGGCTTTTCAGAGCGATCAGCTGATCGCCCGGCGGCCAGCTTTAGAGAGCGATCAGCTGATCGCCCGGCGGCCGGCTTTTGAGAGCGCTCAACTGATCGCTCGGCTTTTGAGAGCGATCAGCTGAGCGCCCGGCATCCGGCTTTTGAGAGCGATCAGCTGATCGCACGGCCGCCGGGTGATCAGCTGATCGTTCACTATTGTCTGCCGCCGGTAAAACTGTAAAGAAAAAAAGAAGAGCAGATTCCGTTGTTTTGTACGATCCGTTGCATCCGTTGTGCCACTATATGCAACGCATCCGTTGCATCTGTCACACAACGCAATGCAACGGATGCCGTTCAACGCAAGTGTGAAACTAGCCTAAAAGAACAGTAGAAGAAAAATAAAAGAATCATATAAGAGCGATCTGCTTACCCGGTAACTACTATGTAATTCCCTAAGGTCTTCTGCCACACGTACTGGATGGGATGTCCGAGCAGTCCCTTTTCTGTCAATGAAAACACTCGCTGGAAAACAGAAGTGTTACATTTATATTATGGTAAGCAAAAAGTGCAAGGTGGTCAGTGATACTGGAGTTCAGGATTCTGACAAGCAATTCTTATTAGACTGTTATTCCAATGTTTAGATATTACAACCCGTCTATAGTATAAGTGATCACTTGTTGATTGCTGGGGTCTGACACTGGGAACCCCACTGAGAATGGGGGTCTGCAAAGGACCATCTGGATAGAGCAGCCTGGACATGAACACAATTGCTCCACTTATTCTCTAAGGGACGGTGAGAGATGGTCAAGAACAGCGCTCAGCAATTTCCACCAGGCCCATAAACACCAAGAAAACGGAGGTGCACATGTCCGTCCACCAGCCATCATTCAGATGAGGCTCTGCATTGCCACATTTTTGGAATCAGTGGTGGTCCCAGTGGTCAGACCCCCACTCATCAGCAAGGTATCACCCATCTCATGGACAGGTGATGACTTATAAATATGGGAATAACCCTTTGAGGTCCAAATTACCAGCAGTCCTCTAAGAATGAATGGAGCGGTGGTTGAGCATGCAGTTTATGCTCTATTCAAACACAGGACAAAAGGTCCCCCCCTCATTCTGGCAATCGTAGGGGGTCTCAGTGGTGGGGAACCCTAATTATCTAGAAAGTAGGTAGGGGTCCGATAGGAGATGACTTGTTGCTACTGGAAAACTCACTTAAACTAGTCCACTGCTGACCCTGTAAAGTCACATCAAAAGCTATATACATTGTATACCATAGTAATTGTAGAACTTTTACCTATTAGGACACATACAGTGATAGAAATGTGAAGGCAGCAGGAAGATCTGTGATCAGGGACACAATAATAATAATCTATATCCAACACGAATAGGAACAACCCTACTGACAAGGTAATGATAACACCCAGGTGTTAAGAGGTTGTGCAGGACTGCTGTCCTTAGAATAGGTCATCTATGTGAGATAGGGGGTCTGACAGCAGCACCCCCAATGATATCTGCTCTAACAGCAGCCAGATGTAGACAATGTCCAGAGCCGACCCACAACTTGTATATTGCCTAGTGGCCGCTCCTGGGTGCTGCACATTACCTCCTATTTGGGTTTTTTGGTTCTGCACTTTTCTTACACCCGGCCCTTGCCAGAGCAGATTTCAGATGATCATTGGGGGTGTGAGGTGTTGAACCCCCACCAATCTCCTATTGATGATCTATCCTATAGATATACCATCAATATCTTAGTCCCATATGACCCCTTTAAATGGATCATTCCTAGTCAGGGATCTGAAAAAGTATGATAAGAGTAGACTATCTTGGTTCGGGCGTATAAATGCCATCAAAATGGACGTTCTCCCTAGGTTTCTCTTTTTGTTCCAGACGCTATCTACTCAGTTGCCAGGGTCATTTTTTATGAGACTCTAGAAGGCCTTATCCAGGTTTGCCTGGGGCAACAGAAGGCCTAGGAATGGTATAAAAATTCTTACCAGACACAAGAAGGTGAGAGGAGCGGGACTTCCCAATTTCCAACTTTACTATAGGGCAGCTGTCCAACTCAGACTGTTTACCTGGCAGCTCCACAGGGGCTTGAAACAGTGGGTTGAGATTGAGCAAGAGGGGTTGGAGACTCCCTTACATTACCTCCCATGGATGGATAGAGGGGTTAGGGCACAGTTGGGTAAGGAAGCAGACCTGGTGATGACGGCGCTGAGGGTATGGGATCAGGAAGTCAGAAGGGGCTCTCTCGTGGCAAAGGCCCGCTTACCCCCCTTTTTGTAAATACAGAGTTCCCCCGGGGTTACATTCTACGAAATTTGTGGGGTTTAGGTGGGTAGAAGAACCCCATTTTTTCCACGTCTTTCAGGGAAACATCCTGCCACCCTACACTGTCCTTTCAGCCACCCGTCCCGACATACCTTGGATAGAATACATACAGCTGAAATCCTTTTTATCCCGGCACAACAGGGAAAAGGAGCTTACAGCTCCACTCTCCCCATTTGAGAAGCTGTTTCTGCTCGCCTCGCCACCCAACCATGCCATTTCGCTTATTTATCAGCTTCTGAATCAAAGGGCCCTGTCTGACTGTCCCAAATTTGTCACTAGATGGAGGGAGGAGTTGGAGGTTGATAACCCGGAGAACGAGTGGAATAGGGCGTTTCTGTGGTCTCACAAGTTGTCTTTGGTCTGTGTTGCGCAAGAAAAGGACTATAAAATACTCACACAGTGGTATCCCTGCCCAACTACATTACATGCCATTTTCCGGTGTCTGACATGTGTTGGAGATGTGGTACAGAAAAAGGATCGATGTTACATGTCTGGTGGAGTTGTGCTAAATTGGAACCATTTTGGGACTCGGTATTTTCTGTTTACCAAAAAGTGAGAGGGAATAGCATGGAGAGATCCCCTAAGGTTGCCCTCCTCTCTATCCTCCCAGGGTCGATCAAACCGCAGAAAGGAGATCTGCTGCGTTTCTGCCCAACGGCAGCTCGTATAGTCATCCCCAGATATTGGAAGCAGACTAGATGTCCCACATTGGCGAATTGGCTGGGGGAGATGGCTGGTCTTAAGAGAATGGAGGATCTAACGGCAGAGTTGAATGGGTCCACTGAAAAATTTATCAGGGTATGGGGTTCGTGGATCATGTTCTTGGAATCCTCAGAATTCAGAGAGATCGTTGGGAACTCTTGAGTCGGTGGACTGGTTCCCCCCTCCTCCTCCTTACCCCCCTCCTCTCTTTCCCCTATTACTTCTCTTTTCTATTTACTTTTTGTGTCTCAGTTTCATCTTTAGACAGATTTGTGCTTTCTGTAGTTTTTTGTTGTGTGAGAGTTGCTACTTACATACTAATAGCTGGTGGGGGACCCCCGGGAGATGTCTTTCTTGGAACCGGATCGCCGTTGACCAGCCCTAACACCTATGTTGTTTCAGTATCGGATGTGTGGTGCCAACTCTGCCAGTTTGCAAATATATGTTATGTTTCTTCTGTGTTAAAAAATTAATAAAAATAGATTTGACACTAAATGGATCATTCCCATCCTCGTAAGTGAAGACATATTACGTAATCATTTAAAGGTTTTTTTTCCCCCATCTGATCCCTTCATAGGTAAGACAGGAATAGCTCGGTCCAGGCTCCGACTGTTGGAGGTGCAGGTATGTGATCAGATCAGCTACACCATGTCCGTGACGTCCATAGAAATGAATGGAAGACACAAAAGTCGCTCAGCCGGTCTTAGCGCCACCTCCAGTGGTCAGAGCCTGGATGAAGTTATTTTCCCATCTCAGTTTTCTTCAGGAAGATTTTGGAGCACATCAGCGACATCAAAAAATCCCTTCGCTCTCCTTATTCATTTCAAAGGAGATTCCACTTTGCTGCTTTTGCACGATGACTTTTTTCCTTGACTGAAAACTTCACAGGGGATGAAAAAAATAGAAGACGTCACTGTTTGGGGCGGAATTTGGCCAAATTGGACAGTATAAAAACAAAAGGCTCCAAACTTTGTGTAGAAAGAAAAACCTTCAGAAGCTGACAGAAAAAAACAAAGAAACAATATACAGTACAGACCAAAAGTTTGGACACACCTCCTCATTCAAAGAGTTTTCTTTATTTTCAGGACTCTGAAAATTGTAGATTCACATTGCAGGCATCAAAACTATGAATTAATACATGTGGAATGAAATACTTAAAAGAGTGTGAAACAACTGAAAATATGTCATATTCTAGGTTCTTCAAAGTAGCCACCTTTTGCTTTCATTACTGCTTTGCACACTCTTGGCATTCTCTTGATGAGCTTCAAGAGGTAGTCACCGGAAATGGTTTTCCAACAGTCTTGAAGGAGTTCCCAGAGATGCTTAGCACTTGTTGGCCCGTTTGCCTTCACTCTGCGGTCCAGCTCACCCCAAACCATCTCGATTGGGTTCAGGTCTGGTGACTGTGGAGGCCAGGTCATCTGGCGTAGCATCCCATCACTCTCCTTCTTAGTCAAATAGCCCTTACACAGCCTGGAGGTGTGTTTGGGGTCATTGTCCTGTTGAAAAATAAATGATGGTCCAACTAAACGCAAACTGGATGGAATAGCACGCCGCTGCAAGATGCCGTGGTAGCCATGCTGGTTCTGTATGCCTTCAATTTTGAATAAATCCCCAACAGTGTCACCAGCAAAGCACCACCACACCATCACACCTCCTCCTCCATGCTTCACGGTGGGAACCAGGCATGTAGAGTCCATCCGTTCACCTTTTCTACAAAGACACGGTGGTTGGATCCAAAGATCTCAAATTTGGACTCATCACACCAAAGCACAGATTTCCACTGGTCTAATGTCCATTCCTTGTGTTCTTTCGCCCAAACAAGTCTCTTCTGCTTGTTGCCTGTCCTTAGCAGTGGTTTCCTAGCAGCTATTTTACCATGAAGGCCTGCTGCACAAAGTCTCCTCTTAACAGTTGTTCTAGAGATGAGGTGTGTCCAAACTTTTGGTCTGTACTGTATATATATACTGTATATTCACAGTGGAAACCTGAAGTTTCCACACACTCTATAAAGACACGTCTGCATGTTTTTCTCACTATCTGACATGAAATCAGAATAAATCTTTCCCGTTTTTGGTCAATTAGGAACCAAAGTTATTTATATTTGCCAAATGCCAGAGAGAATGTTTTAACAATTTTTTATTACTTTCTGCAAAGTCAAAAGTTTCCATCCATTTCATTAGTATTTGGTATCATTGCCCTTACACTGTATGACTTGGGTCACATGTTTTCGATCTCCTTCCACAAGCTTCTCACAATAGTTGGTAAGAATTTGGGCCCATTGCTCCTGACAGAACTGGTGTAACTGAGCCATGTTTGTAGGTCGCTTTGCTTCCTCCGGCCTTTTCAGCTTTGCCCATAAATTTTCAATAGGATTGAGATCAGGGTTTGTGATGGCCACTCCAAAACATTGATTTTGTTATCCTTAAGCCACTTTGTAACCAGTTTGGCAGTATGCTTCAGGTCATTATCCATTTGGAAGACCCATTTCCGTCCAACCTTTAAGTTCCTGGCTGATGTCTTGAGATGTTGCTTCAGTATTGCCACATAATTTTCTTTTCTCATGATGACATCTAGCATCATGATGCTGCCACCCCCATGTTTCACAGTTAGGACCGTGTTCTTAGGTTTCAAAGCTACTCCCCTTTTCCTACAAACATATCAATGGTCATTATGGCCAAACAGTTCAATTTTAGTTTCGTCAGACAACAGGACATGTCTCAAAAAATTAAGACCTTTATTCCTGTGTCCATATGCAAACATTAATCAGGCTTTTTTATGTTTCTTTTGGAGCAATGGCTTCTTCCTGGCAGAGTGGCCTTTCAGCCCATGTTGAGACAGTACTCATTTCACTGTGGATACTGAAACAATCTTACCAGCTTCCACCAGCATCTTCACAAGGTCTTTGCTTTTGTTCTTAGGTTGATATGCATGGTCATCTCTGGTACACAGAACCAGTCTCCTTCCTGAGCGTATACTTGAGTATAATTGTTTGTACAGATGAATGAGGCACCTTTAAGTAACTGGAAATTGCACTCAAGGATGAAACAGATTTGTGCAAGTCCACAGTTCTCTTCCTGAGATCTTGACTGATTTCTTTTGACATGATGCTACATAAAGAATCAGTGTGTTTCAGTTGTGCATTAAAGACATCCACAGGTGTGCCTATAGTTAACTCAGATGTTACCAATAAACCTATCAGAAGCTTCTAAAAATATGACATCATCATATGAGCTGTCCCATATTGTTTAAAGGCATAGTGCTCTTAAGGCCCTGTTACACACAGAAATAAATCTTTGGCAGATCTCTGGTTGCAGTGAAATCATGGACATATTGTTCCATTTGTACACAGCCACAAACCTGGCACTGATTGTCCACAATTTCACTGCAAACACAGATCTGCCGCAGATTTATCTGTGTGTGACAGGGTCTTTAGTGTAAGTAAACGTTTGACTTTGCAGAAAGTAATAAAAATGCCGTAAAACATTCTCGCTCTCATTATTCTGACATTTGGTAAATATAAATAATTTTGGTTCCTAATTGACCTAAAATAGGAAAGGTTTATTCTGATTTCATGTCAGATAGTGAGTAAAACATGCAGATGTGTCTTTTTAGATACTGTATGTAAACCTCAGGTTTCAACTATATACACACACACAATTGCTGAAGTGGATTCCTCTTGAAAACGAGTTGTGGTATTTTTTGTGACTCCAAAAACTTTCTGTGAACCAGGTGATCCCAAATGTCCTGATCTTCTCGGCCGCACTTTATACTTGTCAGACGGGGCCTCGTGCATCTCTGTGTAAGGATACAGTTCCATTTGCCCACAGCTTCCGATGTGAGAGCATCAGAAGCGATAATGTCCCTCTGCTGCAAGCGTCAGCCGAGGGTCATATGACTGTAATCTGATCTTGCGATCGAATCACAGGTGCGGAGAAGAGGGAGGGAACACTTTCTCCCCATCTCCTCCGCTGCCTGTCTCTGTGTATATCGCACTGCGGTCGTATGACATGCGAGTGCAGTGCGATGTTTCACACTCTCCCATAGACTTGTATGGGGGCACGTGAGCCGAGACTCACTGCCAAATGCAGCATGCTGCGATTCATTCTGCATGCCACAGATGGACACTGCCCCATAGTTTTGCACTAGAGTGAGAGTAATCCGATGTTTTATCAGATTGCACTGGCCTGTGCAAAAGGCAAGTGGAACCGTACACTGAGTAACAGATCTGGAGGGGATGCAGCACCAGAGAGAAGCTGCCGCCCGATTTTTCTCAGTACCTCAATGTCCGACCTCTGGGAACCCCTAAAAGGAAATGTCCACAACTCAGACATCCCCATCTAAAAACTATATTCCTCCGGGGTGAATAATAACAACAGGTACTTCTGACCCCAGTGCCATCCCAGCGATATCAGCGCCCGCTCTGTGGAGGCTCATGTGACATTAATATGCACCATGAACGATGCTGCCAATCAGTGACCGCTAATGGGCAGCGATTCTCACACTTCTGTCTGCAGAAGTGAGTGTGACACTGCCTATTAGCGATCATTGATTGGCTGCAGCACTCGTGGCACATATTAGTCACGTGAGCCCAAAGTTCTGAGAAACGGCGCTGGTGCGGGAGGCGATTGTGCTTACAATTATAATCAGGGGAAAACCATGATTAAGAAGGCGATGTCCAAGCAGCAGACGGCTCCTTATCCTGGTAAAATGTCATTATTATTATTTATTATTATTATAGCACCATCAATTCCACGGCACTTTACATGTGAAAGGGGTATACATAATAGGGACAAGTACAATATCATAAACAATACAAGCGGCTCCATCTCCCGTCCTCCTCTGCGCGGTGCTGCCTCGCGCTGCTGTGACCTCTGCACAGTGAGCGCACGGCAGCACGTCAGGGCAGGGAACTGATTGCAGTTTCATTTATATTCGTGTGTTATAGACGCGACTATAAATGACTGCGGCGCCCCCCCTCCCTCCTCCAAAAAGGCGCCGGATTTAATAAAGAGTTTGGAAGAGGAAGGAAGATTTAAAAAAAAAAAAAAAAGTTTTTATTTTTTTTAAGTTTTGGTCTGGGCGCCGCCCCCTGGAAGGCGCTCCCCAGGCACGTGCCCTCAAGTGCCTAATGGCAAATACGGCCCTGACACAAGGCACAGACAAGTACAGGAAAGGAGAGAGGACCCTGCCCGCGAGGGCTCACAGTCTACAAGGGATGGGTGAGGATACAGTAGGTTAGGCTAGAGCTGATTGCGCGGCACTGTTGTGGCACCCCAGGGTTCAGTTGTCACAAATATACCTGTACCTGGGCAGGGAAGGATCTCCACATCAGGTAATCCCACATACAACATTTCCACTCCAAGCCTGGAGGGGGGAGCTCTACAAGTCGAGTTCAGGTGAGGTCCCCTTTAACCCCTTCAGCCCCCAGCCTGTTTTCACCTTAAAGACCCGGCCATTTTTTGCAATTCTGACCAGTGTCACTTTGACAGGTTATAACTCTGGAACGCTTCAACGGATCCTGGCGATTCTGAGATTGTTTTTTCGTGACATATTGTACTTCATGTCAATGGTAAATTTAGGCCGATATTTTTTGCGTTTATGTGTGAAAAGTTTGGAAATTTGGCGAACATTTTGAAAATTTCGCAATTTTCAAAATTTGAAAATTTATGCCCATAAATCTGTGAGATATGTCACACAAAATAGTTACTATGTAACATTTCCCACTTGCCTACTTTACACCAGCGCAATTTTCAAAACAATTTTTTTTTCCGTTAGGAAGTTAGAAGGGTTCAAAGTTCATCAGCAATTTTTCATTTTTCCAAGAAAATTTACAAAAAAAATTTTTTAGGTACCACATCACATTTGGAGTGACTTTGAGAGGCCGAAGTGACAGAAAATACCCAAAAGTTACCCCATTCTAAAAACTGCATCCCTCACACTGCTCAAAACTACATCCAAGATGTTTATTAACCCTTTAGGAGCTTTACAGCAACCAAAGCAATGTGGAAGGAAAAAATGAAAATTTTACTTTTTTACACAAAAATGTTACTTTAGCCATAAAATTTAGCATTTTCACAAGGGTATCAGGAAAAATGCACCATAAAATTAATTGTGCAATTTCTCCTGAGTACACCGATATCTCATATGTGGGGGAAATCAATTGTTTTGGCGCACGGCAAGGCTCGGAAGAGAAAGAGCATCATTTGAATTTTTGAAAGCAAAATTGTCTGGAATAATTAGCAGATGCGATGTTGCGTTTGGAGACCCCCTGAGGTGCCTAAACAATGGAGCTCCCCCACAAGTGACCCCATTTTGGAAACTAGACCCCTCATGGAATTTATCTAGATGTTTATTGAGCACTTTGAACCTCTGAGGGCTTCACAAAAGTTAATAACTTTGAGCAATGAAAAAAAAAATTAAAAAAATTACCACGAAATTGTTACTTCAACCAGGTAGCTTTTTTTTTCACAAGGGTATCAGGAAAAATTGCAACATAAAATGTATTGTGCATTTTCTCCTGAGTACACAGATACCTCATATGTGGTGGAAATCAAATGTTTGGGCGCACAGCAGGGCTCGGAAGGCAAGGTGCGACAATTGACTTTTCAAACGCAAAATTTTCTGGAATCGTTAGTGGATGCCATGTTGTGTTTGGAGACCCCCTGAGGTGCCTAAACAATGGAGCTCCCCCACAAGTGACCCCATTTTGGAAACTAGACCCCTCATTGAATTTATCTAGATGTTTACTGAACACTTTGAACCCCTGGAGGCTTCACAAAAGTTAAGAATGTTCAGCCGTAAAAATATATATATTTTTTTTTTACCATGAAATTGTTATTTCAACCAGGTAGCTTTTTTTTCCACAAGGGTATCAGGAAAAAATGCACCATACAATGTATTGTGCAATTTCTCCTGAGTACACAGATACCTCATATGTGGTGGAAAGTAATTGTCTGGGCACACAGCGGGGCTCAGAAGAGAAGGAGCGCCATTTCACAGCAAAATTGGTTGGAATTATTAGCGTACGCCATGTTGCGTTTGGAGACCCCCTGAGGTGCCTAAACAATGGAGCTCCCCCACAAGTGACCTCATTTTGGAAACTAAACCCCCATGTCATAAATCTACATGGGTAATGAGCACTTTGAACCCTCACGTGCTTCATACATTGAGGCATAAAAACAAAAAAGTACTTTTTTTTTCCACAAAATGTTATTTTAGGCTCCATTTTTTAATTTGTACAGGGGTAACAGGATAAAGTGGACCACAAAATTTGTTGGGCAATTTGTTCTGAGTACGCTGATACCTCATATGTGGCAGAAAAACACTGTTTGGGCGCACGGCAGAGCTCCAGAGGAAAGGAGCGTCATTTGACTTTTTAAATGGAAAATTAGCTGGAATCGTTAGCCGCACCATGTCGTGTTTGGAGATCCCCCTGATATGCCCAAACAGTGGAGCTCCCCCACATGTGACCCCATGTTGGAAACTAGACCCCCCCCAATACAAAGAAATATTAGTTTGGCATAATAAAAAATACAGACGTCAGTAAAAAAAAAAAAAATATATGCACCTGCAACTGACACTAAGGCAAGTGCCACACGTGAGAGCAATGCACAAATCTCGCATCGCATCACCCGACACAGCCGCACACTCCTGTCTGGAAGAGAGCGACCGTGCCGGATGATGCGGTGTGAGACTCGAGCATCGCTCTCATGTGTGGCACTGGGCTGACCCTTACAATATTCAGTAAAAAATACTGTAGTTGAGGATTACTACAGTATAATTTTACTGGCCCTAAACTAAGTTTATTTGTATTTCTTTCTTAGTTTACAGAAAAAAAAAATTAGGACGAACGCACAGATGTACTGCAAAAAGGGGGGGACTAGGTGGGATGGAAAAAAGATGGATGGAGGATAGAAGGGCGCAACGGATGCAGGAGCGGCGGAGGATGGGTGAGGGGGCACGGTGGAGGATGGGAGGGCGTGGCGGATGGAGGAGCGGTGGAGGATGGGTGAGGGCACAACGGATGCAGGAGCGGCGGAGGAAGGGGGGGCGAGGGGAAGGGTGGAAGGGGAGTGGGAGATGAGATTGGGGATAGCTACCTTACAGAATGGATCTAGGCACCAGGATTGCAGCAGATCCGGGAGGGGGGAGAGGGGGCAGAGGATTAAGGGGATGGGAGAGAGCAAGCAGCAGATCAGGGAGGGGGCAGAGGCTGATGGGGGAGTGAAGTGGCAGATGCAAGGGCGCAGAGGCTGATGGGGGAGTGAGGTGGCTGATGCAGGGGCGCAGCGGCAGATGGGGAGAGAACTGTGGCTGATTGGGAGAGTGCGGCGGCAGATGGGGAGAGTGTGGTGGCAGATGGGGAGAGTGCGGCGGCAGATGCAGGGGCGGTGGAGCAGCTGATGGGGAGAGTGCGGCGGCTGATGCAGGGGCGGTGGAGCGGCTGATGGGGAGAGTGCGGCGGCTGATGGGGAGAGTGTGGCGGCTTATGCAGGGGCGGTGGAGCAGCTGATGGGGAGAGTGTGGTGGCTGATGCAGGGGCGGTGGAGCGGCTGATGGGGAGAGTGGAGCGGCAGATGCTGGGGAGTGCGCAGCGGCAGATGCTGGGGAGTGCGCAGCGGCAGATGCTGGGGAGTGCAGCGGCAGATGCAGGGGAGAGTGGAGCGGCAGATGCAGGGGAGAGTGGAGCGGCAGATGCAGGGGAGAGTGGAGCGGCAGATGCAGGGGAGAGTGGAGCGGCAGATGCTGGGGAGTGCAGCGGCAGATGCAGGGGAGAGTGGAGCGGCAGATGCAGGGGAGAGTGGAGCGGCAGATGCAGGGGAGAGTGGAGCGGCAGATGCAGGGGAGAGTGGAGCGGCAGATGCAGGGGAGAGTGGAGCGGCAGATGCAGGGGAGAGTGGAGCGGCAGATGCAGGGGCGGTGGAGCGGCTGATGGGGAGAGGGGAGCGGCAGATGCTGGGGCAGTGGAGCGGCAGATGCTGGGGCGGTGGAGCGGCAGATGCTGGGGCGGTGGAGCGGCAGATGCTGGGGCGGTGGAGCGGCTGATGGGGAGAGGGGAGCGGCAGATGCTGGGGCGGTGGAGCGGCTGATGGGGAGAGGGGAGCGGCAGATGCTGGGGCGGTGGAGCGGCTGATGGGGAGAGGGGAGCGGCAGATGCTGGGGCGGTGGAGCGGCAGATGCTGGGGCGGTGGAGCGGCTGATGGGGAGAGGGGAGCGGCAGATGCAGGGGCGGTGGAGCGGCAGATGCTGGGGCGGTGGAGCGGCTGATGGGGAGAGGGGAGCGGCAGATGCTGGGGCGGTGGAGCGGCTGATGGGGAGAGGGGGCGGCAGATGCAGGGGTGGTGGAGCGGCTGATGGGGAGAGGGGAGCGGCAGATGCTGGGGCGGTGGAGCGGCAGATGCTGGGGCGGTGGAGCGGCTGATGGGGAGAGGGGAGCGGCAGATGCTGGGGCGGTGGAGCGGCTGATGGGGAGAGGGGAGCGGCAGATGCTGGGGCGGTGGAGCGGCAGATGCTGGGGCGGTGGAGCGGCAGATGCTGGGGCGGTGGAGCGGCAGATGCTGGGTCGGTGGAGCGGCAGATGCTGGGGCGGTGGAGCGGCTGATGGGGAGAGGGGAGCGGCAGATGCTGGGGCGGTGGAGCGGCTGATGGGGAGAGGGGAGCGGCAGATGCAGGGGTGGTGGAGCGGCTGATGGGGAGAGGGGAGCGGCAGATGCTGGGGCAGTGGAGCGGCAGATGCTGGGGCGGTGGAGTGGCTGATGGGGAGAGTGCAGCGGCCGCCGTGACGCTCTCCTCCCGCTGCGCCACCCCCTGCATCTGACGCCGCTTGCTCTTACTGCTGAGTAGCGGCATAACATGCAGGGGCGCAGCGGGAGAGTAGCGGCGTCACATGCAGGGGCGCAGTGGGAGAGCAGGGGCGAAGCACATGGAGCAGGGCAGCGGTGGATCGGGGGCTGTGACTCACAGATGGGCACCCGCAGGGATCGCTCTCCTCAGATTCCACGGAGGGAGACACTGAGGAGAGCGATCTCCTACAGCGAGCTCACCCGACACCCGGTCCCAGAGGCACGGTGCTGCTTGGAGAAATCGGTCACAAGGCCGATCTCTCCAATCAGAGCTGGGGGCGGGTGCAGTAAAGCTCACTGAGCTCCAGCCAATGGCCAGTGCTACAGCAGCACTGACATAGCTGGATTTCAATGCTTCAGCCATTTTCAATGGCTGAAACATAACACTGGCTGTGATTGGCTGACGAACGCCGTTCAGCCAATCACAGCCTCCGTAGGTCCGGGAAGGAGACACCACCCCTCCTGAGGTCAGGTACAAGTCCTCTCCTTCCCGAATCTACAGTTTTTTAAAACCGATTGCGGTGCCCGGTGCTCCGGGGCCGCGATTTCGCCATGACGGATCTAGCCGTCATGGGTCTTTAAGTACCAGGGCACCATGACGGCTAGATCCGTCAAAGGTCGTGAAGGGGTTAAAGCCAGGTTTGGAGGCGGAGTCAGAGAGACAGTTGACAGTTGGAGAAAAGGAGACTGTGCGAGCAGAGAGTGAGGGGAGACATCAAAATGGAGAGGGCAGTGCTTAGCCCGCACAAGTAACTGTGTGACCGCCTGAGGGATCAAGAGTGAGGCAAAAGAGGAGTGACCGGGGAGGTGGAGCCAGACCGGTTCATCCCCAAGGAACAGCGCTGATTATCGGACACCGGCATCCGAGATTGTGAGGGATCGAATCTGCCCAGCAATAAAGACCGGGGGCCCGGGAGACTGCAGATCTCCTGGCCGCAGCAGCACCTGAAGGCAAAGCCGCTACACAGAGCTTAGGGACCGCAGTGAGTACAGCAGTGCCCCTGAGAGAAGCTCCCGCCTCCTGCCATACAGGTGAAGACAGTGAGAGAAGGACGAGGTATAGCTACAGGCAGCCTAGTACCAAGGAGAAACATAGTGCAGCAGGGAGGCCACATAACTAACCTGGTGCAGAGATCCTGAACTGTTCCCAGATTACCCAAAAATTGTAACATCAGAAACTGAACCCCTTTTTAATAACACCTGCAAGTAAAATCTGGTCAGAGTTAATGAATTGGTGTGACGCACTTTATTTCTTTCATCTGAGGAGCCATAGGCTGCTGCACTAAAGTGACAGTTGAAAAGTCTGTGAAGAAAAACCGCCATATCTGTGTACTACTAAAACTGCCCTGGGGACCCCGCTTCACCTACGGGAAGCGTAAACAACTGGCTGCCTAACCATCACCCCAGAGGTCTGACCTGCAGCCCCAGTAACCATACTGGAACCGTAGGTGGCGTCACAAAATACTTTTATTTATTTATTTTTTTTTCTTTATTATTTTTTTTATTTATTTATTTTTATTATTTATTGACTTTCAGCGACCACCAGGGCCACGGAACCGGGCACAGGCCCCCGTGACATAATCCCATTAACCAACACCCGGAACCGAGTACCCCACGGCCCTGGGGCGGGTCACTGTCATCACTTATATTTCCAGGAGGAGTAACAGAGGAACAGCACAACACAGAGACATAAGGAAATATTTTCCAGCATTGTGTTATGGGCCAGTATTTGGGCAGATTAACCCTTTATTGATCAAGAGATGCTGGGTTTTTTTGCAAAAGTTCAGAGGGGGAGTTAACCCTGTACAAGCCACATCACTTTCACTCTTAGTCACCAGAGATGGCGGGGGCCAGTGGTCTCCTCGGGGGTGGGGGCTGTATCACTGCTCTTATAGCCATGGCCACCTCTGGGCTAGTAATGCAATGGAGGCAGATACACAGAGGATAACCAGCAAAAGTCTGAGCTGTAACCCGCGCACATCACTGAGTAACGTCACACCAGTGCTGAGGCCAGTATCCCTCCGCTCCGCCGCCCGCGTACACCCGACTGTACACAGGGAACACCATGAACCCCGCACTGAACCCACACTCTCCGGCCTCCTTACCTTCATTCTGGAGTCAGTGTGCCGTTATATACTGCGCATGCGTGTCCCCAAAGCGTCATTTAATTCCATGGTAACCATTCAGCCAATCAGTACGAAGCTGAGCAAATGACGTCATGCCGTCGTTTCCTTCCTACCTAAAAGTCCGTACACTTCATAATGGAGAACTTCAGGCGCCATTTTGTTGAAGATAAAAGCGCATTGAAAGATATCGTGCGACCACGCAAACATGGCTGCGTAAGCTGGGACAGTGTAGTGGAGGAGAGAAATAAAGCTTTATTTATTGTTTAACTTCACCCGTCTTGAACGGGCTACTAAATAAGCAGCTCTTGGGTGTGTTTGGGTTTGTTGGGTTTTTTTTATATAACATTTTTTTTTTCTTGAGAAGGACTTCTAAAAATAAAAAGCAATTCTGCACTTGTGGTCTGGATTTAGTTTGTACAGTTTACCTTGTGGTAGAGAGGACAGTGTATTACTCTGTGGGGCGAGTGATGGAGACAATAGCACACGTCACAGGGTTATTTTTAATGTTGTGCTTCTTTTAAACAATAAAAAGAAAACATCTTTAACCCTCCCCTCCTAAATTATCTTTTTGCGAATACCATGTCACCCACTGGTGTGGGGGTTTATCCTGTGCTTTTAGCAGTAAATGTGTACAAATTTTATACACCCGGCATGATGGAGCCCACCGCTACTCACACCCGACACGATGGAGCCCACCGCTACTCACACCCGACACGATGGAGCCCACCGCTACTCACACCCGACACGATGGAGACCACCGCTACTCACACCCCCGGCACAATGGAGACCACCGCTACTCACACCCGGCACGATGGACCCCACCGCTACTCACACCCCCGGCACGATGGAGACCACCGCTACTCACACCCGGCACGATGGAGATCACCGCTACTCACACCCGGCACGATGGACCCCACCGATACTCACACCCGGCACGATGGAGACCACCGCTACTCACACCCGGCACGATGGACCCCACCGTTACTCACACCCGGCACGATGGACCCCACCGCTACTCACACCCGGCACGATGGACCCCACCGCTACTCACACCCGGCACGATGGACCCCACCGCTACTCACACCCGGCACGATGGACCCCACCGCTACTCACACCCGGCACGATGGACCCCACTGCTACTCACACCCGGCACGATGGAGACCACCGCTACTCACACCCGGCACGATGGAGACCACCGCTACTCACACCCGGCACGATAATAATAATAATAAATAATAATCTTTATTTCTATAGCGCCAACATATTCCGTAGCGCTTTACAATTCAGGAGGATCATATACAAACAAGTAACAGTTATAGAAATACAATATTTAGAGGGGAAAAAAAATACAACCCTGCTCGTGAGAGCTTACAATCTACAATGAGATGGGGGGAGAGGCAAGGTTCAAGTGCTTATTTACAATGACAATCCAGCCATCTGACGGAAATGGGGCTGGATAATGGTTTCCTGGACCAGTGGGCCCGAGCCTTGAGATGCCTTTGGGTGCCATGGAGTTTGATGTGGAGCTATGTTGTGAGAGGTTGTAGAGGGACTATGTGAATCGAATCTGATTAGGGAGTGTGATAGGCCGCCCTAAAAAGATGAGTCTTTAGGGTGCGTCTGAAGCTGAGTAAGTTGTGATTTGTCCTAACTTCTTGGGGTAGAGCGTTCCAGAGGGTTGGTGCAGCTCGGAAGAAGTCTTGGATCCGGGAGTGGGAGGTTCGAATTAGTGTGGATGTTAGTCGAAAGTCGATGGAGACCACTGCTACTCACACCCGGCACGATGGACCCCACCGATACTCACACCCGGCACGATGGAGACCACCGCTACTCACACCCGGCACGATGGACCCCACCGTTACTCACACCCGGCACGATGGACCCCACCGCTACTCACACCCGGCACGATGGACCCTACCGCTACTCACACCCGGCACGATGGACCCCACCGCTACTCACACCCGGCACGATGGAGACCACCGCTACTCACACCCGGCACGATGGACCCCACCGCTACTCACACCCGGCACGATGGAGACCACCGCTACTCACACCCGGCACGATGAGACCACCGCTACTCACACCCGGCACGATGGACCCCACCGCTACTCACACCCGGCACGATGGACCCCACCGCTACTCACACCCGGCACGATGTACTCAACATCTCCCCACACACAGCACGTGGACGTCACAGCTCCAACTACCAATGTAGTATAAACCCCACATCCCCCCCACTACACACCCGTATAATACACCTGTGCAGTCAAAGTGCTCACTAGACCTCAAAATTCATTTCTTGAAGAAAGTATCTTCCAAAACAGGGTATTTTTTTGGTGTTCCTGCTCTTTTGGCACCTCTGCGAATGTGATATGGTACCTTCAAAATATTCCAGTGAATTCTGTTATCCAAATAGTTCCTTGCTCTTCTCTTCTGAGCCCTTCGGTGTCCAAACATTAGTGTACAACTCCATATAGGGTTCTGCTATACTCTGGAGAAAATTATGTACCAAATTGTGGTGTGCATTTTTTTTAATTTGCAAAAATGGAAAATTTGCTGCTCAATCATCATATTAGTAATAGGAAAAAAAATATTTTTTTTCTTGTATTAAAGTTCTTTGAAGTACCTGAAAGATTAACATCCAAAATACTATCTCAAATACGTTAAGGTGTTGAATTTTCCAAAGGTGGTTATCTGTGTTGGGGTATTTAATTTATATTATATGATAGAGATAGATAGGTAGAGATAGATCGATCTAACACACACACACACACACACACACACATATGTGTGCCCCATAAATCTTTGGATCCCCCCGACCACCCTAGTAAACAATAGGCTTACTTTCCAGTGCCAGTTACAGTGGCGAACCCATATACCCATTCATGGTCTACACGGGTTACAGTTCCTCAGTACCTGGAGGATTGGACCCAGCTAATGAAACTTATCATCCACTTTTCCTAAGCACTGTTCTTCCTGTGTGGGCTACCACTCGTTCTCTAGGGTCACGTAGGTCACATACCCCATGGTCTAGGCCTCTACTCCTCTCCGGTTGGCCACCACTCAGCCAGAGCCTTTCTTAGGCCATGTGCGCACGTTGCGTTGAGTAACTTGCAGAAATGAACGCATCCTCTGGCAGAATTTGTCATTGTCAAATTTGGTTTTGACCACATAAACGCAGGAAACAAGCAAGCGTTTTTATTGCGTTTTTGCTGCGTTTAACATGCATTTTCGGTGCTTAAATTGAGATGCGTTTTCACTACAAGTACACAACTAAATAAAGTTTGATCATTCAAAGAGTAGGAAAAAAAAATGAAAACAAAAATAATAACCTTTAAATCATACACTATAATGATAATTATTAAATCTAATTAATTTTCGGTAAATTATGTTCAAAATAAAGTAAAAGTATTGTTTGACTCATTTTTTTAAAGTTGGAATGGATGTGAGGGCAAATGGAAACCTCTTGATCTCACTATAATGCCAAAATCGTATGCTTAGATTTTGACAAAAAAGCATGCGTTCAACATAAAAAAAAAAAAAGCATGTAAACGCTAGACATTTCTATTAGGATGTGTTTTGATAATTCTCAGTGACTTCAATGTTAGCAAATCGCTGCCAAAATGGTAAAAACAATTGACATGCTGCTTCTTCAAACGAAGAGATTTTGACAAAATTTTGTCAAAAAAACTGCTGAGTTTTTGAAAGCATTGGGCGCACAAGAAATCCATATTTTCCATACACTGCCTGAAAATCAAAAAGCATTCAATTTTGCATTAAAACGCTGCAGCTCAAAACAGTGCGGAAACGCATGAAAAAAACGCAACGTGCGCACGTGGCCTTAGGAGATCTTCCTACAACATTTTCAGGTGGCCTCTGTCTCCAGATCTCGCTGCTACTTCATAACTCACTGCCTCCAAGCATCCTGGCCCTTTGTAATGTTACACCAAGCACTATACAATATGTTTAAAGGTTGTTTATTTTATAAAGCTACAAATTAGTGGGAAGAAACAGAATTGCACCAACAAATTGTTGATATGTTTACGGAACCATACAATAACCACTAATGGAAATGAACTGACTTCATCCCATAAATGAGTGTTGATTAACCATCTATAAGTTAGATGGCGCTCGTTTACAACCATTAACATGGGTTGACTAAAAAAAAAACAAAACAAAAAAAAAAAACAAAAAAAAAAACAAAAAAACAACAAAAACCAGTGTGGGAACAGAATGGTCAATAATGCAATTGTTCACCGCTCTGTTGGAAGGGCTGCCTCCAGAGGGGATCACTGGGACACTGTTGGTGGCACTGTCCAAGGATCCAACCTTTTTGGATAGCAGTTTTCAGACTCATTAGTGAAATGACAGGTGTGCATGCCAACCTCAACCCAGGGATGGTAGTGGTGGTGAATTTGGGCATAGACTCGTACCCGCAGAATTTTAGGGGACTGATTGTGCAAATTCTAATAGCTGCCAATCAGTGTCTGAGCCATTCGTGGAAGGCCACTGAAGCTCCCTCTGGAGCGGAGTTATATAGTAGGATTGACCAACAATGCCAAATATGAATACTGCCTTGCCCACTCCCTAAAACAAAAAAACAAGAATCCTTAAAATATGGGAACCCTGGCTGTCATCCAGCCATGCAACATCTATTACACAACTATTCCCCGGGCAAAGAGCACCTAGTTGAGATAGGGCTAATGGAATCATAGTCCTGGCTCGGTTTGCGAGGGGGCTAAAGCGGTGAGACCCTGACTGAGGGAGCAGGTTATGCGAGAAGTCTAGGAGGAGTTGATGGCCCCGGCTGGTGGGCTGGGGTTGGTAATGCAGGCAGGCATCTAACCCTCTACCCTTACTAACCCCCCCTCCCACTGCCCCCAACCCTACCTTCTTCCCCTCCCCCCTTTGTTCTTGTGCCCACTTACTTGAATGAAGTGCCCATCTTTCCCCCCTCCTCCCTCCCCATGTTGTTGTGTGGTTAAAGTGTAAAGCCTGCTTTACACCTTACAATTTCGCATATGATATCGTATGTGATGTGACCTGCCCCCATCGTATGTGTGGCATGTTTAATTTGTTGACCGTGTCGCACAAATGATTATTTCCCATCACACGTACTTACCTTCCATACTACCTCGATGTGGGCGCCGAACATCCACTTCCTGGAGTGAGAGGGACATTCGGCGTGACAGCGACGTCACGTGGCAGCCGGCCAATAGAAGCGGAGGGGCGGATATGAGCAGGACGTAAACATCCCGCCCACCTCCTTCCTTTCGCATTGCTGGCGGGAGCCGCAGGACGCAGGTAAGCTGCTGTTCATCGTTCCCGGGGTGTCACACACAGCGATGTGTGCTGCCTCGGGAACATTGAACAACCCGACGTGCAATTTTTAGTAATTGAACGCCGTGCATGCGATCAACGTTTTAACGTTCAATCGCAAGGAGGTATCACAGTCCTTTATTTAATGTTGATATTTTAATCGCTCAACTGGTAATCAACTATGACTAAGACCATTTAACGGTTGAAACGATTCTTTTGTTACTGCTTTACCCTGACATCATGCATATGGCATATGCATGTCAGGGTAAAGCAGAAACAAATTAATAGTTTCAACCGTAAGGCTCTGTTCACACTAGAAATAGGATTTTTCTCAAGAAAATTTCTTGGGTCTGAAAGATTAGCGCACTTGCGTTAAAAAAAACACACCAATAACGCACCGAAAACCGCATGCGTTTTTACCGCGTTTTTGATGCGTTATTTCCCGCAGGTTGGTCCCTGCGTTTTTTTACCATTATCTATGGCAAAAAATGCAGGTACCTGCAGAAAAGAAGTGACATGCTCATTCTTTTTCTCAAGAAATTCTGCAGAAAGAATGTTCATGACAAAAAAACGCATTGTGCGCACAGGTAATTTTTTTCCCATAGGTTTTGCTGGGAAAGATCTGCAGAAAGGTTACAACCATTTTTCTCAAGAAATTTCTGCAGCAAAAACGCAAAAAAAAAAAAACAAAACGCGGGTAAAAAACGCAGTGTGCGCACAGGGCCTTAATTGGTCTTAGTCATAGTTGATTACCGGTTGAACGATTTATTTGTTGCCATTTTTCCCTAATATACATAAGGCATATTAATCCAGCAGCCCTTTTTATATTTTCATATTCACTTGCTAAGGCCTAGGACACACGGTGAGAAAAATGGAGAGAGTGAAATGCGATTAAAAAAAAAAAAAAAAAAAAAAAACGCATTCCACTCGGACCAATATTACTCTATTGGGCCGTGCTGCGAGCGTGAGCCAAGTGTTATGCAAGGACTTGCACATAACCCCGTGTGGCCTCAGCCTAAAGCTGACAATTGTTCTATCCCCTTATACATGCTGTCGACAGTACATAGCCTGTTTACACTGGGCAATGTCCTATTGAATACAGCGATTTAGCCTGCAGGAACAATCCTATCAGCCAATGAACAAGCTTTTGGTTTCTTATGCTGATTATGTAAAAAAAAAAAAAAAAAAAAAAAATTGTCAAGTTCTTAAAAACTAAATTAAAAGTATCTGCACAAATCATCAGTATCTGGAGAGAATGCATAATTACACTACATGCTATAGCAGATCAGCGGTGTTATGTCTATTGGTGTCCTGTTATTATCGGATCAAAGGATAACACTATCAAACAGAATTAGTCAAGATATTCAGGGTGTACTTACATTTTTATCCTAATTATCTTAAAATGGGTTAAATTTATCAAACATGTACTAATTATACCTACAGTTATGTATTTTACTCTGTGGGCCATAGACTGCAAGTTATCCAACATTGGACAAAAGTGTCCCGATTTGGCTTTGTCACAATGATATACTGTAGATCAGTATACCATTTCTTCCGAATGGAAAAGTACAGTCTGCTATGCTATGTAATGGAGATGCAGTAAAAAAAAAGTCAACCATTATTTTTTTTTTGGCAGTCCTCAAGTACGGTATATGTCAGGAAAACGTTTTGTCACATAACGGCTCTATTGCTTGCACCTTCCCTTGAGAAAGCGACCAGGAGAAACGCACGTTGGGTTGCTGGGGTCTCTAGGGGGATTTCTCTCATCTACCATGGGAAAGCTGACTTGCATGACTCTTGCATGTACTTTACTGAGTGGGGCTTATTTTTATGTACTTTTACTGCATTAGTGTATTGATATGTTTAATTGATATCACATCTCACTCAGTGATTGATTTAGTCAAATATCTGCCCCATGTTTGAGATGTTTTTTTTTTCCTCCTAGGATTCCCCTCCACCACTAGTGGGATTTATATCTGATACTTCCTCTGTCAATAAAACCTGATCTATGTTAATGCTGTCTATGTTTGCTATATTTTTATAATTTTGAATAAAAGTATTAATTTTTTAGTGGATGTGCTACTCCAATTTTTCTACGGTTTATATGCATATGGTTTTGGGATTTCTGAATTTTCCACTAAAGGGTGGCTTTACACGCTACAAGACCGCTACAGCGATCTCGTTGGGGTCACGGATTTTGTGACGCACATCCGGCCGCTGTAGCGATCTCGTTGTGTGTGACTCCTAGGAGCGATTTTGGATCGTTGCAAAAACGTCCAAAATTGCTTCTCGTTGACATAGGGGTCCTCTCCCAATTATCGCTGCTGTCGCTTGGGCGAAGTTGATCCTCGTCCCTGTGGCAGCACACATCGCTACGTGTGACGCCGCAGGAACGAGGAACCTCTTCTTACCTGCCACACGCCAGCAATGAGGAAGGAAGAAGGTGGGCGGGATGTTCGTCCCGCTCATCTCCGCCCCTCTGCTTTGATTGGTCGGCCGCTTAGTGACGTCGCTGTGTCGCCGAGCGAACCGCCCCCTTAGAAAGGAGACGGTTCGCCAGTCACAGCGACGTCGCTGAGCAGGTAAGTATGTGTGACGCTGCCGTAGCGATAATGTTCGCTACGGCAGCGATCTTCACATATCGGCATAACGGTAGGGGCGGGTGCTATCACGCACGCCATCGCTAGCATCGGCTAGCGATTTGGCAGCGTGTAAAGCCCACTTTAGCGAAAAAAAAAAAGAAGAACACAACACCAAAATTATGGAGTTTGGTAAGTTGCACATCCCTGATTAAAATGTAAAAACGACACTCGGGCACCAGGGTAAGGTAACACAATAACTAATAAAGCAATTACATATTTTCAATAAAGAACACACAGATGAAAGTGCATAAAAGTTTTATTTCCATATATCATTTCCTTATACAAATGTGTGAAAATGCACAGATTTATATAAAAACAAGGAACCCACAACATCATAGGGTATTGCACATAAGGAAAAAGAAGTGATACATAACACTGTCAGAATAGCATAAAGAACCAGCGCAGGTGTTAAAGAAATAGTATTTAGGTTGTTGTTTTGAATTTGCAAGAGAAAGTCACCGTAATAAGGCCAAAAGCTGTGTGTAATGACAGAGGAAGGCACACAGTGGAATACACGATTACCGCACAAGAGCTTCAATCCCGAATATAAAATATACATTGTTTACCTACCCAAAGAAGATTTACTTTGACCAGTTGCGTCATAAAAATTAATACAATAAAATTGAAGAAAAAACGTGAAAAATGCTGGAAGATGTTGATTAAAATTTAACTGTTCCCCCTACCCACCAAAAATACTCAAAAATTTATATTTTACCAAGAGTGCGGTGATGGAAGTTTTTCTCTAAAAAGTCATCTTCTCGTAGGCATCCTGACTTACCTTGTATCATTTGCAAACCAGGGTCCTTTTTATGTTCGAGGTGTTTTTCCTACCTAACATTGCCAATAAGATTACCTCCCTATTCTTGACATTTGGCAGAAGTCACTGGTGTAAATGTAAATGATTGAAATATTTACCTAACGTCTGAAGGTTTCGTAGAGGGGTGGAAGTCCTAAATGGGGTGGGCCAATAAATTGACTCAGAATTCCCTAAAACTGTATTTGAAAATGGGGTTTGTAAACCGGACAATTTGTGAGAAGGCAAAAATGGTTGGAAAGATAGACATTTGTAAAGTTATATCCAGTCCATACAGTTGTCTTCATGGAAGAGATGAACAAAGAGTTGAGTGTACACAGCTTAAAGAGTAAAGCTTGCAGATCGCTGATGGCCGAACAAATAGACAGTTAAGTCTCCCAAATGCCTCATACACAACTATGTCATGGCTGAGCATGTTTCTTTTACGGGGGAAGAGGGAAAAGTGGCTGCCTCTGGCCAACCAGAAGGATTAGCCATTGAAATTTCAACTGTTGAAGTCTTCTTGTCATGGCTGAGCACTCGTGTCTTCCATGCGGAGACAGGAGAAAGTGGCTGCCTCTGGCCAACCAGAAGGATTAGCCATTGAAATTTCAACTGCTAAATTATTCTCTCTCTTGTCATCATTTATTGGGGATGGAGACAATCAAGGGAACGCATACACATCAAAAGGTCAACAGGTTCCACCAACTTTCACCCTATGTTTATAGGGGGCTTCACTGGATATAGACATGATAGAAGTTTTGAAAAGTGTAAGAACTAGAAGTACTCCACTAAGCACAAAGACACTCAATATATTATTAAGACAGGCTTCAGTCTCGGAGAACAGGAATTCTTCTTGGAAATCTTCCAAACCTTCAAATTGGGCAAACAATGGGATTTCATCACCCATACATATACAGATAAAATGTGACTAAGTGTCAGTAGCTTTTTAAGAAGTGAATTTTCATATATATTACAAGACTTTGCATTAAAGTTATTTTTGACGAGTGATATTTTGAACACATTAGAAACAAAGTTAGGCTAGGAAAGAGAAATTTAAGAAAAATTCTATAAGTGATGTACAAAACTGAGGTGGAGGATGGTAGGTTCTAAAGAGAATCCGTAAAGAACTCATCTGTCTGTATAGGCCAGCATTCATGTATCATGGATGGTACAGGTGATAGGAGGTGCGTTAATGGTTGAGATCACCCAGTGTCTAATATCTGCCAAATGTCCGATTGGGACGTATATAAAACTAGAACGATGATCATCCGGTGACCCACAACTATTCTACTAGTGCCATTAATCTTCATATAGATACACGAGGGTCACCTAATCATTCCACAAATTAGCTATTCAGTTCTAATCCTATAAATCACCTTCCTTTGTAGCAATACGCAATCATTACCTGATAAACCTGCTGTACTGTCCCATGCTAACTAATCTTTACACATACAAACTACATATTTTAGACAAAAAAATACCCCATACTTACCTGCATTTTACCTCTCAAATAGAGGGCCATTTGTAAGCTCCTTATTGTCCTGTAACAGAACATCCACAAAACGCATGAACTGTAAAATCCCCATGCTTTGTATATACTGGTTACCAAGACTGTCACACAAAATTGGGAAACCGTCTTTCAACATGCAGATACACTTACTATATAAGAATAATCGCTTTAAAATATTACATTTAGCAAAGTTTAAGACAACTCTGGTATTTAATTTTGGTTTGAATAAATTTAGGCAAATTCCAGATATTAAAAGAGGACCAACCACCTGGATTTTCATATATAAACTAAAGCCAGTGCTATACTGGCGCTATCATGCGGATTCTATACATACCTTTAGTTGTGAGATCGGATGTATACTTTCTGAAATACAGGCAAGTAAAGTTAGTGAAATGCAGTTATTTGATTGATAGCAGCTACAGAATATCTAATAGGTTACGTCGTGTTTTGCTAGTTATTCCCGTCCCCGTCTGCCTGCCTCTCCTTCCTCCCCCCTGTCCTTCCTTCCTCCCTACTCCCCCGTAAGAAGAGACTAGGGAAGAAGGACAGGTAGGTAGACAGGGGCGGGAATAACTTGCAAAACCCGACCCACCTATTAGATATTCTGTTGCACCTCTCATCGAGTACTAGTGCATTTCACTAACTTTACTTGCCTGTATTTCATAAAGTATACATCCGATCTCACAACTAAAGGTATGTATAGAATCGGCATGATAGTGCCAGTATAGCACTTGCTTTAGTTTATATATGAAAATCTTGGTGGTTGGTCCTCTTTAAAGGGAAGTGGTCACCAGATGTTTGCAACTTTGAGAGCAACATGCTGTAGGGATAGAGACCGTGATTCCACCAATGTGCAACTTATTTTACTGGGTGCTGCAGTTTTGATATAATAACTGTTGGATCTGATATAGACCTACTATTTGTCAGAATGCTGAGCTCTGTATAACCCGCCCGCACCACTGATTGGTAGCTTTGTGTACACTGTGTATAGGCAGAGAGCTGGCGATCAGTGGTGCGGATGTGATTGGACTACCACCTGCCAGCAGGTTTACTAGTCCTCTAGTGAATTTCCTGCTGATAAAACTGATTTTATGAAAACTACAGCAAGCAGCCCAGTAAGTGACATTGCTGGAATCAGGGACTCTGACCCTAGATTGCATGACAAAAACCTAGTGATGAGCGAATAGTAGAATATTTAGGTTATTCGTACCGAATACCTAGTTCTATTCCAGTTTTCGTCACCAATAATGAGCCTAATGCAAGTCAGTGGTGATCCCGAGCATTTTTCTTGAAGATTTCCCAAAAAACTGCTCTGGTTCCCCATTGACTTGCATTACGATTTTTATTCATGACGAATACTGGAATAGTACTAGGTATTTGGTACAAATAATCCGAACCCGAATATTTTACTATTTTCTCATCACTACTAGTGACAAATAAGTTTGACTTTATAGAAAGTGTTGTACTGAATCAACTGGATGACCACTCTCTTCAGCCACTTGCTTACGGTAGCATTTTTTGGATGGGGGAGAGGGGGAATTAGTGAGCGTACTTCTATCGGACAGGGACTAAAGACAGATAACTGTTGGCTGAATTATTGTCTAGGTGACCGCTATGTCTCCCATTTACCCCTTACATGAGACCGCTAGAGCTGGAGAATCGTTCTCTATAAATCGAGACAGTGCAAGAGGTGTCTTACTTCCGGGAAAAACAAAAGGATCAGGCATCGAAATTCAACATACCGAATCCTTCTCTCCCTGACAACATTTGCCAGGGAACAGACAGGAGACCACCCCATACACATTAGACAAAAGTCAGCGAACCCACTGATCTTGCAGGATCGTCCAACTTTAGTCTAACATGTATGGAGGCCTCGATAGGACAAGCTGCCTTCAATATGTGACACAATAAAGACAGCATTTTTTCCTTCTTAAGAAAGCAGATTTACATACCATAAATCTAATAAGACACGGTTCTGCAAAAATGACAGATACAATTTTGGAATAAGAAAAAAAAAACAAACAAACTTTGGTCAAATAACAACAAATAACAACCAGGCCACACGTCTGGACACAAATATTGTGAGAAAACATTTTTATCCTTCAGTTTTAATCCTTCACTCTTCTTCTTTATGTCTCGAATTGTGGCCAGGAGATCGCTCTTCCAATATGGCCCCTACAAACCTCCCGGGGCCCTGATTGCACTCGCTTTGATTCCGCAATAAGCGATGGCTTTGCTTTTGATTGTATAGATGAACAAAAAGCAATATAAATGCTTCAACTTTCGACGTCTGATGGACGAATACCTAACCGGTTACATGGTTTGCCCTGCAAATGCACCCGGCACATAAGTAAATAAAACATCTTATACGTTGGTCCAATATAGAGTTAAATACTCTCTCATAGATAAATGATCAACATCTATAAAGTTTGCAGGTGGAACGTTATAACATGTGATAAATAATAGTAGTAGACTTTAAATATTCACAATAAAGCCGAGTGTCCTTCACATAAGTCATGGCTGTGTAGCTCTTTGGGATTGTGAATGTCTATAAAGATGACTTGGAGATCTTGCAGGCTATAGCTTCACTGTGACGACACATGCCCCGGCTCTGCCAAGGCACAAAGGGGCAACCTGTAAGAGCAAAGAGACATTCATGTGAATCTGCCGATTATGGGCCAATACTAAATAAGAAGTTATGCTCCTATAAAGAAAAAAAAATCCCTTTAACAAACTGTTTGCTCTTAAAGACCATCACACCTCAAAGTAAAGCTTAATTTTTCCCTTGAAGCTCTGTATTGTGTCATCCGTCAAATGTTTTTCCTAGAAATGTATACATTTAAAGGGGTTGTCTAGTACTTTTATATTGATGGCCTACCCTTATATTAGGTCACCAGTATCCGATTGGTGGGTGTGCGATCATTTGCTCCCGATGATCGCCAGATGGGATCAGCTGTGGAGCTGCACGGATCAACTCCATTACCTGTATGTTGTCTGCGGCCGGGTACTATACCCCCTGCCCCTATTCAAATAATTGCACCCCCACCGATCTGATATTGGTGACCTATCCTAAGGATAGGACCTAGTACTAGTCAATGTGGCACCCTGGACAAGCCAGGTCGTCACAGGTACTACACCAACACACCCCACACTCCCGGTCAGGCACACCGAAGTCAGACAAAAACCCTTGTTGCCTCCCTCCAGGGGCTGATGTTCACACCAGGGGGTGGGCCAGGCGGTTGGTCCCGCCCACCGAGGAGTTCACAGTCCTGGAGGCGGGAAAAGAAGTAGTAGTTTAGAGTTCAGTTTGAGAGTTGAAAGTGGAAGGAAGGAAAGTGGCAGTAGAGCAGACTGAAGTTGGTCCGGGTGTGTCGCCCGGACGGAACAGCAAGGTTGGCAGACGGTGGTGACCGTCTGCAGGAGAGGCCTATCGGAGCCAACCGTAAGGACCGTGGACGGGCGGTGGCCCGGCAGTACCGGACCGGTACGCAAAGAGAAGCCAGCACCATCCGGCAGGGGCTTACGGACCCCGGCAAGGCTAGGAGTCGCCGTGCAATTTGCCAAATCCGTTAGCGAAGGGAACCTCCTGGGTTTCCCAGCAGCCAAGTCCCGACAGAAGGCAACAGTCCAACCGAGAGAGGGAAACACAGTCACCGCCAAGGCTACAGTTCCCAGGGCCAGAGCCTGCGGGCAAAAGGGGCTCCTTCGGCAATCTCCAAAGCTGGGGAGCGGGTTACCGGTGGGAACCCATTGGAACCGTTACATTACACAGGTGCAGGGAAAGGCAGTCACCACCAACCTGCCGGGAGACAACACCGCAGCCGTCTGTGGGACCCGTCCATCCAGCCGTTTGTTTCATCAGAGAGTCTGTGTACATCATCGGGCTGAGTGAGTACCACCGTGCCGTGCGGCACAGCGCTGCCCCCGCGACCCTGCACCTCGCCAGGCCCCGTAACCCGCCTGCCATCCATCCCTACCCCATCACAGGGCCCCGGGACCACCAACCCCCCTACCCACGGAGGGGAGAAAACAACATCCTAGCTGCTCCCTGTCATCGCTCCCGGGATCCCCATCCAGAGCAGCGGTGGTGTCACCAATCTCACCACAACCGTGGGTGGCGTCACGGACAATAATTCCCCAAAACCATCCCCCCTTTCACTCATGAGCGAGGAACGCCGCTCGAGTCCCCGGGATCCGGCCCACTGCTCGAGCCACCGCCGAGCAGCAGCCGGACCCGAGCAGTGGGAGAGTGCAGCGTCCCCTCCTTTGCCCGCGACATCAACCCCATTAAATTATATTGCCCATAAAAGGTGTTTTTTAAGCTGGCTTAAAAAATCATTGCAAATGATGAACAAGTATTTTGTATGTTTCTCGGATGTTTGTTGGCTTGTTTAAATGGGCTGGTATTCAGGAATTAGCGATCCTAGGAATGCTCGCTCCCCGATAATAGGCCATTCTAAATTATCCTTCTAAGTTACACCCTATTGCAAAAAAAATAAAGGAAATGGTCACTAATCGTTGTCAATTT
This sequence comes from Anomaloglossus baeobatrachus, assembly GCF_048569485.1. Lineage (NCBI taxonomy): Eukaryota > Metazoa > Chordata > Amphibia > Anura > Aromobatidae > Anomaloglossus > Anomaloglossus baeobatrachus. Next base: position 114,072,959 of record NC_134353.1, read on the forward strand.
AGTCATACATTTCCAAGAGAAATAATAAAGAAGAATGGCACAACAGAAATGCAAAAAAAATACGTTCCTTTACTGAATGGTATTTAACATCCAAAACCATTAGGCTATGTGCGCACGTTGCGTACAGTCACTGCAGAAATTTCTGCAGCGATCTGAAGAGCACATGTGCGCTTTAAATCGCTGCAGAAATGTCCGTAGTGAAGCCGATTCCATGCGCTCTGCCTGCAGCTCCTCCCATAGACAGAGCAGGGGCTGCCGGCAAAGCGCAGGAAAGAAGTGACATGTCACTTCTTTTTACGCAGCGCTTCGGCAGTAGCTGAAGCGCTGCGCTCTTAAACGCCACGTGCGCACGGCCCCTGCACAATCTCCATAGACTGTGCAGGGGACGCAGGACACATGCAGTTACGCTGCGCTACAAAGCGCAGCGTAACTGCATGTATTTACGCAACGTGCGCACATAGCCTTACCATGTTAGTTAATATTAAAAGCACCGTGGGACAGATGTTGTACAGCGAGATCACACATAAAAAAAACTATTTATATAAACACAATTAAATGATTTAATTTTTTTTTTTATTTTTTTTTTAATCACAGATAGGGAGGAGAAGACCCAGTGTACAGTCCGGCCCCTGTGCATCAAAATCTAATTATCAGAAAACTTCAAATGATGACTGGTGAAAAAAAATCTGTTTTGTTGTTCTTCTTTGAAAGGTATCAATTAAATTTGTGTTACGGCACTATTGCAACCATGTCGTTGCCTTACAATATTGTGCTGGCAGGTTTTCTTTATAGGATTGTTCTGTTCCAAAAATCATAACATATCACCTATCAATCTGCTGGGGGTCCAAACACTGGGGCTCGCAGAGCTGTCAAGTACAGTGATGGGCATCAATTCCTGCTCCATCGACAAACAATGGAGCAGGGATTGAGCATGCATACCTCTGGTCAATTCGACAGGGTTCTACAGCCCGGTTGTGCAGCCCTATTTCAAGATATATGACTTTTACGGTCCGCTTGTGTTGCTCTAAGTACCAGACAATTAAGTGAATGAATATTCACCCAATCATTGGCAGCACTCCTGACAGAGAGTGACAGCATGTATGTCTATGCAGCTGTCACTTACAGCTCAGAAGAGCCACCAGGGATTGTGATGCGATCCTGTTACAGTGACAAAGTACAGCAGGCATAGAAAGTCAGGACCCATGCAGGGTTCAGAGCAATGGGTGAGATTCTAGGTTATTAAGAGGGTGAATATGCATTCACTTAACTAGCCGACACCTGCTCACTGCAATCATCGGTGGCGGCACTCCTGATCTGAGAGTGACAGTGTGTATTTCTATGCAGCTGTCACGGTCAGCTTAGGAGAGATAACTAGGATTGTGGGTCACTCCTTGAGCACTAATCCAGAAGGCATAAGACACCCCCTGAAAATAAGCCCTAGTGCATTTTTCAAAGAATAAAAGAATATAAGCCCCTGTCTTATTTTTGAGGAAACACTATATCTGATGGTAAGAATCTGGGTTTGGATATTCTATAGGCTTGGACGATTTTTCATTCTCCAAGAAATTTTTATTAATTGAGCTGCCATTTTTTAAATGTATTTTTTTAATTGAAATGATGGAACTGATTTAGAGATTCCCCTTATTTTGAAATTATTTCTTCTGTCCTCAAATTTGGCCAACGGAAGCTTGAATGCTGAAATTTCTTTTTGTGTTGAGTTAAGGAGTTGGTAAACTCCATTTGATTCTGGCATGTGCTAGCTAGCAGATTCAGTTTTTTCAAACTTTTCAATTGTTTTAAATAGTTCTGAAGAAAAATTGAGAATTGGTGGGAAAATACAGTTATGAATAGATTAGCAACAGTAGAACAGATCTCCATAAAACCATTTTAGAAAATTTGGCAAAAGGGTATTATGTCAAGATCCCTTAGAAGCTAGCATAAACTCCATATAGAACATTGAAACACAGGAGGAGAAGGGAGTTTTTGAATGCAAAAATTAGTTTATTTTAAACAAGGAGGGGTTTTGGCAAAAGACATTTAAAAATAGGTATAGAGGGCAAAGAGAGGCAGCAAATAAATATAGATATCACAGTCCATTGCAAAGGTGTATACGTGATGGCATAAAACATGGTGTTAAAATGCAGAGAACCTGCTGGAGATGCAGTGATCCTTCATAACATTTATATAGGATGAACGGTAGAAATATAAAGTGCTAAAGCGCAAATAGAGACCAAATCATCAGTGCAAATTCATCAGGTTACATGCAAGAACAGTTCTCTGTATAGACTCTCTCACATACAGGAGGCATAAGAGCCTATCTTTAAGAGAGTCAGAGCCATCATAGGTTGATAAATACCTTTTAAGAAGAAAGTGCACTAGCCCCCTCCAAGCGAAACACGTGTTGGTGGGTTGGGGTGGTAATCTCTGTACTCCGGGCACGAATGCGGCATCAGTATTTCCCCTTACTTTGTTCTTAAAAGGTATTTATCAACCTATGATGGCTCTGACTCTCTTAAAGATAGGCTCTTATGCCTCCTGTATGTGAAAACTGTTCTTGCATGTAACCTGATGAATTTGCACTGATGATTTGGTCTCTATTTGCGCTTTAGCACTTTATATTTCGACCGTTCATCCTATATAAATGTTATGAAGGATCACTGCATCTCCAGCAGGTTCTCTGCATTTTAACACCATGTTTTAGGCCATCCCGTATACACCTTTGCAATCGTCTGTGATATCTATATTTATTTGCTGCCTCTCTTGCCCTCTATACCTGTTTTTAAAATGTCTTTTGCCAAAACCCCTCCTTGTTTAAAATAAACTAATTTTTGCATTCAAAAACTCCCTTCTCCTCCTGTGTTTCAAAGTTATGAATAGATATTTCCATGTCCTTTAACAACTTTTTGATAAAGATTCCTGATGCCATTTCCCATCTGGAAGAGGGTCTTCAAGATTATTTGAAATTACTTCCATCTGATTCTCTTCAGTCAGTTCACACTTGTTTCTTGTGTTGCCATTTACCAAGACCCATGTTTTCATTTTTCAGGATATGGGGCTGTGAAAGAGCTTGCGCATTGAGATGAGGTTTCTACTGATACCATTTTGTGGTAAATATGACATTTTGATCGCCTCTTATTGGCTTTTAGAAGTTTTCCAGTGGACAAATATCCGTAATTCTGGACTTTCAATTTTTTTTCCCATTATGCTGTTTACCGATTAGATTAATTTCGGTTATATTTTGATAGATCAGACTTTTTCGAATGCAGCGATACCAAATGCATATTTTTTTTCTATTGTTTTATTTTTGATGGGGCAAAAGGGGGTACGATTTGAATGTGGTGCATTTTATTTCTTTTTTTAATAATTTTTTTTAACCAAATATTTTTTAATTTTTACTTTGTACAATAGTCCCCTTATGGGACTTGAAGCTGCAATTGTGCAATAACTAACTATATTGAAAATCATAATTTCTTATGAATGCCGGCTATATTCTGGCTGTCACAGAAGGATGGTAATGACCGGCAAAGGGGTCATCATCACACCCTCGACTGTCATAGCACCCCATGTGATCACGTCTATGGTGTGCCGATGGGCACGTGGAATGATGCACCCCCCACCCGTGCATGTTAACTACTGCTGTCAGAGATTGATAGCAACATTTAACATGTGTACAGGCACATGATGGCTAGTACATGTCATTAGCTTGCTCTATGATAGGCAAGAAGTTTCATCAGTTCGGACCCCTTCCCTTCGGGGCTCTGAAGCAGCAGTATGTCTGCCCCTGACTGCAGATAACATGACACCATTGAAGTGCAGAGCCACTGACTGAGAACCTTGTCCAATACTGGTTGAAATAAAAAGTAAAAAAAAAAATCCAGATAATTACACAGAATAAATTAAGTTTTTGTTAAAAGTAGTTTTACTAACCTGTGTCCATTCATTTGTTTGCGGGTCGTAAGCCTCCACATTATTAAGATAGCTCTGTCCATCATATCCACCAACAGCATACAGTCTGTCACCCAACAGACAGACACCCACCGCGTCCCGGCTAATGCTCATGGAGGCCACTGAAGTCCACATGTCTGTCTTGGGATCATATCTATCAAGTCATTATATTAGGAAACAAATGTAGTTAACATGTCTATAGCCAAAGCCAATATAAGAGGAGGTATTTTGTAGATACATATTCTTGGCAGTAATTCTTCTGGTGACACCAGTCTTCCACAGTCTATGTCTTATGAGGACAAAACACAATGAATGTGCGGAATTAGGGTATATGGACCTCAAATAGAGAAGTCTCGCCACTTGGTTTCCAATGCAATGTGATTGCAGCTAGGTACGTCTTACTTTGAAACTCTGCGGTATAAGCTTATTGGAGGAGTCATAAGTCTCCTCTGACTAGTCCGACGTGGATCCCGGTTTGCTTCTCTCAGTTTTGCTTTGGTTTACCGACAGGTCTCTCCCTATGTGCCTACATAGAAAAACGTCTGTCAGTAATGAGGAGCGGGACGGAACAAGCAGACCAGGGACCGTATCAGACTAGTTAGCTGAGACACACAGTCCCTGGCTGGCTCCTCAAAGAAGTTTACACTGCAGTGTCTCAGAGAAAGACTATCCTGACAGCAACTGCGCAGCCACTGTATATTTAATGCTATCCATGGTTTGTACAGCATGAATCTGATGACAGTTCTTCTTAAAGTATTCAGGTGAACGGCTGACATGTTATGCTACGTTTACCATTGCATTGGCCACAAATGTATGGCCTGATGGTAAATTCCCTGGTGAGAACTGCTGATCATCTGCGGCAATCGGTTGACTTCATTTTAACAAGGGGGTGCTTTGCTAAGAGTGGCACAGGTAGGTTATATGTGGAGCGAACATACACAAATGTACATCCTTACCTTTCCACGCAGTCTGAAAGTCGGGAAGCTAAATTCGTTGCTGGAGTATCATGTCCCCCAATCGCATAAAGAAAACCATTCCATGTGGCTACCCCAACTCCCCCTCTTCTTTTTGACATCTGGGAGCACAAAGTCCACTTATTGGTGTGAGGATCAAAGCATTCTACAGACTTGAGGCAGGAACTTCCATCCCGACCACCCACTGCATAAAGTCTGGAAAACATGCAAACCAAGAGGTGATACTTCATGGAAGAATTACAAAAGACCAAAGACTGTAATTAACATGAACGTGAATATTGAAATATACTTCTATGTTTCATTACAAAAACAATGTTTGCTCCTACCTTAGTGATACAAATAAATTAGCCAGAACTCAAAATTTCCCAAGCACTTGTAAAACAAATCTTACTAATTTGGAGTTCCAATTGCATAGGAGTGTATTGTGCTCACAGATACAAAACATATTGGGGCCAATTCATTAAGACTGGCGTCATCTTAGATAAGTCACCGGGAGCACAACGCGGCAAACGACACGCACGTGCCATGGTGAATTCTGTATGTTCCTTCAGGGCTGTGGTGTGTCAGAATCCGCTGGATTAGGTTTGTGCAATAATTCACAACACTTTCTCAAGAAAATGATCAAAAATCTGCCAAAACGGTTCAGCATCATCCACTTTTTCGAATGGCAGAGCTGATGAGAAATCACCAAATGTTGTACTTTGCTAGTCAATAGTTGCTCAAATATTATTAACTTTGATTTGTAGGCACTTGGTGCAAGTTTTACGATGAATTCCCTCGATTATATTTGTGATCAAACGAATAGAAATGAACAACATAAATCAGGAAGATTTTGATTTGAGATTTTGAAATCTTAATTTGAATCTGTTGATTTACTCACTTTCCACCCAAGACCGCTACACCAACGGTGCTCCTTGGATTTGATATACTTGCAACAAAGTTCCATTGTCTAGCCTGAGGATCCCACCGCTCCACTGTATTAAGGTAGCTCCAACCATCGTGTCCACCAACAGCATACATGGGACCTTCTAAAACGGCAACACCTAAAATAAGAACAAGAGAAGATAAAGCTGTTGCCTATATATCACACACACACACATTCACAATGCTACAAACAAGTGAAGAACAGATCTTGAGCTTGGAGTGCACTACATGAGGGCAAGTCTTCATACAAGGCAAGGTCAAATAGTGTACACCGAACTTTGGTTAGTATCATATGTATACAAACACTGGATGTCTGTGCTTACCAAGACCGTGCCGATGTGTTGACATGGGTGGCATGACACTCCATGTTTTGGTTTTTGGATTATAACACTCAACAGTATTCAATGTCTTCAGTCCATCCCTTCCACCAACAACATACAGTTTGTCATCTAACACAGCAACTCCGAACTGCAGCCTCCGTCCATTCATAGTTGCTACCGGTGCCCACATGTTGGTCCGCAGATCATACTTTTCAATGCTAGTAGCTCCTAGATATCAAAAAGTTACATTTGTTAGTACAAATACATATATCTTTATCATATACTATACTACTATGCGAGCAAGAGCAGGAGGAAAGAGGGAGAGACATGCTCTGGGTGCAGTGTGCCAACAATGCAAAGTACTTATACACAGGGATAGAGCATAAATCCTACAAATAAATACTGTACAACAAAACCAAAATGAAAATTATAATGGAAACTTTATTGAAATACAATTGATACATAAAAAAGAGAGAAACCAGCAGGAGGCACCACACTACAAGGACGTCTGCCAGGGGGTAGATACAAACATGATAGACTGTAGATGATGAAAAAAGAAAAATGTCATTGGAGATTGAGGGGGACAGGAAGCCTATGTGACTGCACCACAATAACATTTGAAGTATAATACTGTGCACAATGTTGACATGCAGGTAAACCTGTGCTAGTACATAATAATAGCCAGAATCTAATATATAAAGGTGTGTGTGTGTATGTGTATGTGTGTGTGTGTGTGTGTGTGTGTGTGTGTGTGTGTGTGTGTGTGTGTGTGTGTGTGTGTGTGTGTGTGTGTGTGTGTGTGTGTCCGCTAGAGGAATCCGCACCGTTGCATTTACAATCACGAAATTTTGCACAGACACCCCATGTGACCCAAGGGACGTCAGACTGTTTGGGCGGGAAAATTTAACCCCGTGCTTTCCAGTTACTCTACAAAAATCCTGCCTCCATTAATCTGAATGGAGCTGGGAGCTGCAGCCTATAAATAGCAACTGTCAGTTGTTGCTATAGGAACAAAATAAACTGTTAGGCTATGTGCCCACGCTGCGGAAAATGCGCGGATTTTGCCGCGGATTTCTCGCGGAAAAGCCGCGGATTTTCCAGAAATCTGCAGCACAGCTACTCCCCAGCCATTTCTATGGCATTTGGGAAATGCTGTGCCCACGCTGCGGATTTTTCCGCAGCGGAAAGAGTGCGGATTTTCGTGCGGAAAAATCTGCAGCATGTCAATTATTGTTGCGGATTTCTCCGCAGGGTCCCATATACTTACCTGCCTTGATAGAGACCAGAGTCACTTTCTCCGTCCGGTGTAGCGGCAGCAGCGCGGTGGATCCAACCAGGTACAGGAAGGAAGAGGTGGGCGGGGCCTGCACAAGCTCCGGTCATGTGACAGCCAGAGCTAGTTCAGGCCCGCCCACCTCCAGCACAGTGAACCAGACGCTGAGAGAGTGACCCGGCCACCGGAAAGCGAGGTGCTGCATGATGGAGGTACGTTTGAGCACCCCGATCACTGCAGCACTTGTTCTGCATTGAGTATGCAGTGCCGAAGCCATGGTACTGTATCCTCAATGCAGAATGCCCGCACCATATCCGCACGACATTCCGCTGTACATCCGCAGCATTGAAACAGAGAAAGTTCTGTTACGGATTTCTGGGAGCACCTGCGAAATGTCTTGCGGATATATCCACAGGACAATGTCCCCGTGGGCACATAGCCTTAGAAAAACGAAGTTTATGTGTGAGGTAAAAAGATGTCGTTGGTGCGACGGATAGAGAAAGACAGACAGAGACAGAGCGGGCAGAGAGACAGCCCGGGCAGAGAGACAGCCCGGGCAGAGAGACAGATACAGACATTGAGACAGATAGACTGATGCAAATACAGAAAGAGAGATAGAAACAGACAGACAAGGAAAGAGACAGACAGCGAGACAGACATACAGCGACACACAGGCAGAGACTGGGAGAGAGACAGAGAGACAGTTACTATCCCGGGCAACGCCCGGGTACTACAGCCAGTAATATATATTTATTGATCAAAAGTGTACCTTGTGTTAGAGTAAAATAGTCACCTTCTGCAGACTATGGTGCCAAACCCTGAAACACATTTCGGAGTACTTGCCTTCTTCTGGGGGTTGGCCATCCCTAGAAGAAGGTAAATATGCGAAACGTGTGTCGAGGTTTAGCACCACACTCTGCAGGAGGTGACTATTTTACTTGAATAAAACCTTGGGTTACTTTTTACCAATAGATATATATTTTTCCGATTTGGACTCATTTAACATGTACTGGCACAAGTTTAGTTGCATGTCAACTTCTTGTCCCCCTCAATGTTCAGGGACTTAATTCTTTTTTTGTCGGATTTATATTTATGCTTGGATTTCTGTACCGTAATTAATGGTCCATGACCTATGGTTAGGCACAGATTCCTTGTGTGTTTTTCACTTTTACATGAGCCATTTTGTATGTTACCATTGTTTCTAAGGGTTAGGGCACAAGAATTGAAGGAAGGCACAAATACAAGGCTAAAACCAGCATCAGACATAGTAACCAGGTAAAAATGTGAACATTTGAGAAGAGGGTTCTAAAAATTATTATTAGAAGGAGGAAATTATATATACCTATATGACAATATAGGGGTTTTACAGAATTAGGAAAACATGAACGCTTTCTACCAGAAACCGTACTAATTTTGTCCATGGAACTTGACTGATATTGACGCTCAGCTCCTTCAGTCATTGGGGTTGGGCTATAATGCCATTCCTAATCAAGAAAAAACAACGCCCTGATTGGCACTACTCCAGATACAATGGCAACACGTGTATATCCACAAGCTATTGAATAGTGCTGCACAGCATGGTAAAATCGCCAACTTGGTAAGTGCCACCATAATCTTTGTATTTCGAGAATACTGTACACAACATAGGAGCAGCAGCTGTGGGGAGTATTGTTTTTTTTAGACTAAAATAGCTGTGGTGGGATTTTTTTTTTCTTTTTGCCTTCTTGGAGAATATATTAAAAGCACACTGAAGAATAGAATAAGGAAAAAAAATGGCAGGAGAAAAAAGAAGTACATAAGGCAAAAAGGAAGAAAGGTGAAAAGGGGAGGAAAAGATGAAAAGAAGGAAAAAAGGATGTAAGGGAGGAAGAAATAGGGAGGAAGAAATATGAATGGGATAGCATAGGAAAGGAAAAAACGGAGGAGGAAAAAAGGAAGGATGCGAGTGAGGGGTGAGACAGGGAGAGAGGGTGTAACGGAGGGAGGGAAAAGAAAAGAGATCAAAGGAAAGGAAAATAAAATAAAAGGTCAAACGAAGGGAAGATAGTGTGGGTATAAATACAATGCATTGTACTAAATGTGCAGCTTAGGGGTACTTCACACACAGAGAGATCGCTACTGAGATTGCTGCTGAGTCACGTTTTTTGTGACCTCATTAGCGATCTCGCTGTGTGTGACACTGAGCAGCGATCTGGCCCCTGCTGTGAGATCGCTGCTCGTTACACACAGCCCTGGTTCGTTTTTTTATTGTTGCTCTCCCGCTGATAAGCACACATCGCTGTGTGTGACAGCGAGAGAGCAACAATCCTGAATGTGCAGGGAGCAGGAGCCGGCGTCTGACAGCCTGCGGTAAGCTGTAACCAAGGTAAACATCGGGTAACCAAGGTGGTTACCCGATATTTACTTTCGTTACCAGCCTCCGCAGCTCTCACGCTGCCAGTGCCGGCTCCTGCTCCTAGCACACGCTAAGCTAAGTGGTGTGCGCTGGTAACTAAGGTAAACATCGGGTAACCATACCCGATGTTTACCTTAGTTACCAGTGTCCACAGCTTCCAGACGCCGGCTCCGTGCAAGCGCAGCGTCGCTTGCACGTCGCTGCTGGCTGGGGGCTGGTCACTGGTCGCTGGTGAGATCTGCCTGTTTGACAGCTCACCAGCGACCATGTAGCGATGCAGCAGCGATCCTGACCAGGTCAGATCGCTGGTGGGATCGCTGCTGCGTCGCTAAAGTGTGACGGTACCCTTAGTTGGAATTAGATTTGCTCAATCACTTGATTGCGGATATCAGATATACGAGGGGCTGCTGATTAGTCTTTGGTTTTATCCAGAAAGAAACGAGATAAGATGATGAAACTTTACATTTATTTCATATACTCTCCACTGATTTCAACACACTTCTTACATCAGTATTCCAAGTTCTGTAAGCCTAGCAAAAAGCAGGATTTTGGTTGAGGATCAAACCAGGCATCTGTAGCAGCCATGGCATCAGAAATGGTGTGAAATTTGGTACCCTTGAGGTGTTTCTTCAGGTGTGGAAACAGATGATAGTGGGAGGGAGCTAGATCTGGTGAATAAGGTGGATGGTCAACCAGCTGGAAGCCCAGCTCTGCCAGTTTTGCCATGGTCACTTGTGTAGTGTGAGCGGAGGAGTTGTCTTGCAGGAACAAGATTCTTTTGGACAGCTTGCTGCGCCTTTTGGCCTTCAGAACTGTCTTCAATTTGTCCAAATGTTCAATGTAATACCTTGTATTGATTGTGGAACCCTTTTGAAGGTAGTCAACTAGCAGCACGCCCTCCTTATCCAAGAACACAGACGCCATCACCTTAGTGGCTGATTTTTGCAGCCCGAACTTCTTTGGATGAGGAGAACCACTGTGCCTCCACTCTTTTAACGGCCTCTTGTTTTTAGGGTCATACAAATCAATCCAGGTCTCATCCATAGTGACCAGTCGATCCAGGAAGTTCTTATCAGTCCGTAAACGCTGACAAATGGACCGGGAAGTTTTCACTCGCATGCTTCTCTGATCTGTTGTCAAAAATTTGGGGACCACTTTGCAGATAGCTTCCTCATGTCCAAATGTTCATGGATAATGACACAAACATGTTCACGGGAATTCCCATGATGTCTGCTATTGCTTTAGCTGAAATTCGTCGATTCTCCAGTATGAGGCTGTGCACCGCATCGATGATCTCCGGAACAGCAACCACTCTCGGTCGTCCAGGACGTTCCTCATCATTGGTGCTGAAGTGTCCCATTTTAAATTTGGCAACCCAGTTCTTAACTGTGGAATATGAAGGGCATTGATCCCCCAATGTCTGCGACATATCACCATGACTATCCTTCGTGGACTTTCCTTGCAGAAACAAGAATTTTTATCATTCCTCTGCTCTCAGTTGCTGTGTATATCGCATTAGATTCTGCCATTTTGTTTTCCCGTGTGCGTAGAACACTGTTGCCATAAGCAACAAACACAAAATTTTGAAAACATACAGTGCCTTGCAAAAGAATTCGGCTCTCTTGAATTTTTCAACCTTTTCCCACATTTCAGGCTTCAAACATAAAGATAAAATATTTTAATGTTATAGTGAACAATCAACAAGTGGGACACAATTGTGAAGTTAAACAAAATTTATTGCCTATTTTAAACTTTTTTTTTTTTTTTAAAAAATAACTGATGATTGGGGCGTGCAATATTATTCATTCCCTTTACTTTCAGTGCAGCAAACTCACTCCAGAAGTTCATTGAGGATCTCTGAATGATCCAATGTTGTCCTAAATGACGGATGATGATAAATATAAGCCTCCTGTGTGTAATCAAGTCTATGTATAAATGCACCTGCTCTGTGATAGTCTCAGTGTTATGTTTAAAGCGCAGAGAGCATCATGGAGACCAAGGAACAGAACAGACAGGTCCGTGATACTGTCGTGGAGAAGTTTAAAGTTGGAATTGGATACAAAAAGATTTCTAAAACTTTAAACATCCCAAGGAGCACTGTGCAAGCGAGAATATTGAAATGGAAGGAGTATCATACCACTGCAAATCTACCAAGACCCGGCAGTGCATCCAAACTTTCATCTCAAACAAGAAGAAGACTGATCAGAGATGAAGCCAAGAGGCCCATGATCACTGTGGATGAACAAGTCTGTCCATAGGACAACAATCAGTCGCACACTGCACAAATCTGGCCTTCATGGAAGAGTGGCAAGGAGAAAGCCATTTATCAAAGATATCCATTAAAAGTGTCATTTAAAGTTTGCCACAAGCCACTTGGGAGACACACCAAACATGTGGGTGAAGGTGCTCTGGTCAGATGAAACCAAAATCGAACTATTTGGGCACAATGCCAAATGATATGTTTGACGTAAAAGCAACACAGCTCATCACCCTGAATACACCATCCCCACTGTCAAACATGGTGGTGGCAGCATCATGGTTTGGGCCTGCTTTGCTCTAGCAGGGACAGGGAAGATGGTTAAAATTGATGGAAAGATGGATGGAGCCAAATAAAGACAATTCTTGAAGAAAACCTGTTGGAGTCTGCAAAAGACCTGAGACTGGGACGGAGATTTGTCTTCCAACAAGACAATGATCCCAAACATAAAGCAAAATCTACAATGGAATGGTTCACAAATAAATGTATCCAGGTGTTAGAATGGCCAAGTCAAAGTCCAAACCTGAATCCAATCGAGAATCTGTGGAAAGAGCTGAAAACTGCTGTTCACAAACGCTCTCCATCCAACCTCACTCAGATCCAGCTGTTTGCAAACGAAGAATGGTTACTTAAAACCCAATTCACCAATTCCACACTTATACTCGAAGCCTATCTGAACCACACAGTCATAAATAACTGGGTTCAGATACTAAATTGGCAGTAAGACTGGCATCTACCACTTCAGTCCAAACTGCTATATTTATAAAATCAAAGGGTGTCCGGACATACATGAGTAATTAACCTCATATAGACTCACATAGGCCACTATAATCTAATCAGGACACAAAATCAAAACTGTTATTCCGATATCAAAAGGAAAAACAGATTATTTTACATGAGATGGATATTCAAACCTTCATCTCAATACCACACCCAGTTATCCAGGCTAAATCAATGTTTGCTGCTGGGATATATATAGTGATGTCATCACCTATAATATTGTGTTTCACTCCCAGCTACATAGATAGAACTCTATAGGATAATACTAACAGTTCAATTTTTAGCATTAATCCTATTAATGGCCTCAGTACCTCAGTACCTCAACGCGTTTCGTCTCCCCTATAACGGAGAGACACATCAGGAGGTATTTTAAACACTCAGATCAATGATATCAGACCAGGTGTTATACTGTGCCTGGGTCACTCAGTCTAACAGCACCATATGACTGATCGATCTCATAGGTGGAGATCCCAGGCAACAGTTTCTTATATAGAGTGTCAGCAACACATTAGATTCATTTATTTGATCACAGCCCTGCCTGGTACATATTAGCACAGAGCGCTGCTTAGTATGGTTCAGATATGCCCAAATATAACCCCTATATCAGTAGCACGCGCCGCGCCCGACGCTGCCACTGAAATAGGGAAGTGCCCGCCCCTCACCTTCCTGACGCGCGCTCCAGGTTAGCCACTCACACTGGCCGTCTCAGCGGACCAATAGTAGCTGGCCACGTCACCCGGAAACGCTGCAGCGTCATCAGAAGAGCCTCACAGCGTTACCAAGACACAGAAAGAAAACAACGTCACGTGACCTAGCGCCCGAGACAATTGGACGCCCCCTCAGAGGCGGATGACCCTTGTGCAGCTTAGGGAGACTATAAAAAGTTGCAATCTGCGGACTCTTAGATTTCATAAAAAGCATCTCTTTTTTGTCTATTAGCCTTTCTTCAAATGCTCTTCTCAAGATACATCCCAATTCTAACAAATATTTGTTAGTCGGATCTTCCCTTAGGACTTCATAACCATCTCGATCGGACAGTAGATCCAAGCACATCTGTCTGTACTGTGACCGGTCCATTATAACCACATTGCCCCCCTTATCGGAGGGCTTGATTATAATGGACGGGTCAGCCTCCAGGGATAACAAAGCATCAAGTTCAGTCTTACTCAAATTATTTTTCGTTCTTGTACTTTGAGTAATCTCTTCAAACCCCTTTTCTACCAGATGTTCGAAAATGTCAATGTGGCTAGTATCAAAGAGAGGTGGTGTTTTAGTACTTTTGGACCTCAAGCTCGTAAAGGGTCCCTCACCTTCTCCTCCCTGACCTTCCTCCCACAAACTCTCCAAAAGACGCAAATCAGATAGATCCTCCACCTGTATCCCAAGTTCAGTACATCTATTGTTATCGATTTGTTTATGGTATTTTGCCCACCGTAATTTCCTTGTAAATAAGGCCAGATCTTTAACCCAGTCAAAGACTTTAAATCTCGTCGTGGGTACATATGTCAAGCCTCTCGAGAGCAGAGCTTCATCTCCTTCAGTCAAAATTCTTTTAGACAAGTTAACTACCTGCATTTTATCTGCAGTGTGTATATTTGGTTCCTTATAAATCATAAGAGGGTCCGAAGTCTCAACAGTTTTTTCTTTATATGGTCGTTTAGGTCTAGCCCCCAATTCCTCCGGGCTTCTTGAGCTACCAGTTCTTGACACAGATCCTTCTACCACTCCTATGCTGTTGATACGTGCCCTGTTATAACTGGTATCCCCCGATCTAAAAAAGATAACGACGAGGAGGAGGAGGTAGCCAGGGATTCCGTAGAGGACATGTTGTCTAATCTGTGACATTGTTCCGTGAGATTTTGTTTCTCCTTCAAAACAATCCGCCAGTTCAAACAAAGGATATTGGAACATATTGGGAATACAAGAAGGAAAGAGGATACTCCGGTTTCAAAGCATATGTGGGAGTTTCATGGAGGAAATTGTGGCGAGATTTCCTTCCAGGGAATTGAAAAAGTAAGGGAGTCTGGTAGGAGGGGAGATATAGACAATAGGGTGCAGAGGAAGGAGACACAGTGGATATACAGGCTAAAGACTGTGTCCCCTAATGGCCTGAATGAGTCTATCTCCTTTACTCCCTTCATTTAATTGGCCCTTTCCCAATGTGTCCCATTTATTCCCTATTATTTGATTTGTTTTCATCCTATCCTGTGAAAATAGAATAAAGTATTGATGCCCCTTGTTAGCTTATAAACAATGCCTCCTTGATGGAATGGCTGTGAACACTCTTTGTTCACAATATAGTATATTTGGTCATAATTCATTTGTCTGTACTTCGGCCCTCCTTGTAGTTTATATAAACTCCTGTAAAGGCGCTAATCTTCTGATTTGAATAAATGAAAGCCTCTTCTAATATTAGTGTTGCTTTTGTTATATCTCTGTGAGTCACGTGACGACGCTAGGTCACGTGACGTTGTTTTCTTTCTGTGTCTTGGTAACGCTGTGAGGCTCTTCTGATGACGCTGCAGCGTTTCCGGGTGACGTGGCCAGCTACTATTGGTCCGCTGAGACGGCCAGTGTGAGTGGCTAACCTGGAGCGCGCGTCAGGAAGGTGAGGGGCGGGCACTTCCCTATTTCAGTGGCAGCGTCGGGCGCGGCGCGTGCTACTGATATAGGGGTTATATTTGGGCATATCTGAACCATACTAAGCAGCGCTCTGTGCTAATATGTACCAGGCAGGGCTGTGATCAAATAAATGAATCTAATGTGTTGCTGACACTCTATATAAGAAACTGTTGCCTGGGATCTCCACCTATGAGATCGATCAGTCATATGGTGCTGTTAGACTGAGTGACCCAGGCACAGTATAACACCTGGTCTGATATCATTGATCTGAGTGTTTAAAATACCTCCTGATGTGTCTCTCCGTTATAGGGGAGACGAAACGCGTTGAGGTACTGAGGTACTGAGGCCATTAATAGGATTAATGCTAAAAATTGAACTGTTAGTATTATCCTATAGAGTTCTATCTATGTAGCTGGGAGTGAAACACAATATTATAGGTGATGACATCACTATATATATCCCAGCAGCAAACATTGATTTAGCCTGGATAACTGGGTGTGGTATTGAGATGAAGGTTTGAATATCCATCTCATGTAAAATAATCTGTTTTTCCTTTTGATATCGGAATAACAGTTTTGATTTTGTGTCCTGATTAGATTATAGTGGCCTATGTGAGTCTATATGAGGTTAATTACTCATGTATGTCCGGACACCCTTTGATTTTATAAATATAGCAGTTTGGACTGAAGTGGTAGATGCCAGTCTTACTGCCAATTTAGTATCTGAACCCAGTTATTTATGACTGTGTGGTTCAGATAGGCTTCGAGTATAAGTGTGGAATTGGTGAATTGGGTTTTAAGTAATTATTAATAAAGGTTAAATTTTATATACTGTCCACACAGCCAGTGAATTTTTAAAGTTAGTGGACAGATCAATAGGTCGTTACAGTGACAGAAACGAAGAATGGGCAAGAATTTCAGTCTCTCGATGCGCAAAACTGATAAATACATTCCACAAGCGACTTGCAGCTGTAATCGCAGCAAAAGGTGGTGGTACAAAGTATTAACTTAAAGGGGCCGAATAATATTGCACGTTCCAATTTTCAGTTATTTTTTTAAAAAAGTTTAAAATAAGCAATAAATATCGTTCAACTTCACAATTGTGTCCCACTTGTTGTTGAGTCTTCACCATAACATTAATATTTTTATCTGAAATGTGGGAAAAGGTTGAAAAATTCAAGGGAGTCGAATACTTTTGCAAAGCACTGTATATTAGGTACATAAGGCTTTCATGTGATGTAATATTTGTTACCATAGCAACAAAAAAAGATCACCAAGCCAAAGACTTAGCAGCCCCTCGTGTACAGATACAGTCGATAATAGCCTGTTTAGTTACAAAATCAGTTGGAGTATGGAGAATAAGCTAAACACTCCATTTTTTTATTGGTCCGTTCCAAATCCTGTGTGTTATTCTCTCGCAGTTCCAGGGAATAAACGTTTGGGTACTCACATGGCCCCCACTGGTCTATGCTTTCTGGTCCATTGAAATAGCCCAATATGTTTGCTCAGCCCGTCACTGGTTGCAGGTATTCATTGGCTGAGAGGGCATTTCCAACCATTTCTGGTGAGACTAGTGGGGGCCAGGTGACCAGAGGAAAGGATCTGTGGGGGATCAAGGAATATAATTTTTATTTTAAATCAGCCCAAGTCTCCTATCATGGACCACCCTTTTATACTTTCTAAATTTGAAAAAAAAAAAAAACCCATATCTACTTTGAGCCATTTTTCCACAATTACTGAGTAACTACAGCATTATGTGCAGTGCAGGTTTTTCCTTTCCATCATACTCTTCACTTGGCATTCATTGCTGAAACGTTAGATTGTCAGTCGCCATCTGTTCCAGGATACAGTGCCAACAGGCTTTCAATTTATGATAAATTTCTCTAAATTAACATGACCCCTGACCATTATTCAGCGTCTCACCTTTGGTGGCGTCCATCCCACCTACAGCAAATAGCATCCCCACAGTAGACTTCCTAGGCTTAGTGCGAGGGCTCTGTAGCATGGGTCTCCTTTCAGGCAATAGATGATACTTCATTGCTTCCATAATTAGTTTCTGGCACTCAATATCATCCCTAAATAGTGCATTATTCTCCATGTCTGCAAGAAACTAACAGCAAAGAACATTTTATTAACAGTGCTTTGGACAGTAGATCAATGCTTCTCATAATGGGTTCAGTCACCGCTCTGTGTATAGAGAGCGTCAGCTGTAATCACGCCCCCTGCACGGACTGACAGTCAGCGCCAATGATAATGATCAGCTGTCAGCCAGTGCAGGGGGCGTGATTACAGCCGCCACTCCCTATACCCACAGCGGTGACTGAACCTGTGCCAGCGCCACCCCAATGACTGAATGCTGTCAGGAAGAATAAAGTGAATTTCCTCCCGGCAGTGAGGTTCCATGTGCAGGCATTTGGCAGGTTTCAAATGCTATTAACCTGCAGATTAACCCCTATCTGCAGGATAATAGCATCTTTAAAAGGTTCCCTATAATTGAGAATTAATCCGTTAGCCCACTATGACATATTGATAGGGAAACCATTTAAAACTCCTCTGTCTTTTTATGAACTCCTTTCTCAACCGATTTTTGACTACAGACCACATCAAAGTAGAATCAACCACAAACCATATCAAAGTGCAGGGAAAGAAGGAGCCTGTAAAAGCCAAACGGTGCAAAATTTTTTATGAAACCCAATTGCAAAAATGATTTTTAGCCACAAATATATGCATTCAATACAGTAGGGGATAACCTTTTTAAAGCCATCTGAACACCTCGACCATTTAATATTTAGAGGGCCCTACTGAAAGGGAATCTGTCTTAATGAAAATACAGTCCAATCTGCAGAGATCATGTTATAGAGCAGGAAGAGCACAGCAGATTGATATATAGTTTTGCAAGAAAGGATTTAGTTAGTACAACTTATTTTTTGATCATTTAAGCCTCTGCTGAGTCTGGGATTTGTGGTCCAGTGGGCGGTCTTATCAGTGACTGACATTTGTCTCTTTATGCATACTTGTACATAGAAAGCTGTAAATCACTGATATGACTGCCCAGTGAACCCAGAATGAGCAGACACAGATACAGTGGGTATGGAAAGTATTTAGACCCCTTTAAATTTTTCACTCTTTGTTTCATTGCAGTCATTTGGTACATTTTTTTTCCCTAGAGTTTGTCCCCTTTACTGGAGAGACAATTTGAATATTTCCCAGAGGGAGGGGAGTGGCAGCTATAAGTCCCCTTACTGGCAGCCAGATTGGCTTGCAAAGTCTCCTTAAGGAGAATAGTGTTCCCCCGTGGTCCCCACATAGCTTCTCATGAGCCAGATCAGACACCCCATACTTTGCACTGACGAGGGGCAAGCACCCTGAAACACCGTGTCTGCAAATTGGGATTCTGATCTGGCATATATCCTGAGTCATATTGCAAAGGATTGTTAAAAATCCACTTGTGACTTTTAGGATCGCTACTTCCAATAGGTGGCGCTGCGCTAGAGTTGGTCTCCTTTACTAGAAAGACAATTTGAATTTTTTTTCTCATTAATGTACACTCTGCCCCCATCTTGACGCCACCCACGGGTTGTGGGGAATGTGGACACCACCGCTGCCGTTAACTAGGCTCCCGAGGACGATGTTATGCAGCCTGGTGGATAACATCACCCCCTCCGTGGGCAGGGGGTGATGGTCCCGGGGCCCGGTGGTTGTGAGGTGCGGGCAAGATGGTGTAGTGCGGTGCGCGGCCCGAGGGCACTCTTGTACTCACTATGACAGATACACCAGAGTTTCTGGTAAACCAAAAAAGGATGGTGGTCGGTGCCCGCAGCCGGCTGAGCTTTACCCCTTTCTCAGGTTGGTGGTTCCCACCTTTCTCCTGCACCTCTGTGGTAGAACTTGACTGCCTATGCTTCAGCATACCCCAGCTTGAGGTGTGTCGGGGAACCAGTTTGCCCGCAGGCGCTGGCCCGTGGGATCTCTCTGCCTGTGCGGTGGCTTTCTATCCCTCTCAGTGGGCTGTTTCTGTCTTTCGGGTCTTGGGATGGGAAAGGACCTAAGGTCCAGACCTCAATCAGTGAATTCGACGTGGTCCAGTGGCTTCTGGACCTCGTTCTGGGTCTGAGTACCCCTCCTGGTGCTCCGGTTTCCAGTTGGCTCCCCGGTTCGGTACCAGCGGGCCACTACCCTGTCCCGGTCCCTTACGGTTCCACCAGCAGTCTTCCCGCTCCTGCAGGCGGCAATCACAGTCTGCCTCCTTGCCACGGTACCGGGACTACGACCCCGATACCGGTCAGTGTTGTCGCGGTGGACCTGATGCCACAGGCCTGCTGCACTTGAACTTGAACTCCACTCCACTTGACTGTGCTCTACTCACTGACTGTTTGTTTCCTGTCTCAGGCCCTCTGGACTCCTAGGTTGGCGTGGCCAACCGCCTGGCTCCGCCCCCTGGTGTGACCATTGAACACCGAGAGAGGTGACAAGGGTTTTGTAGGTTGTCTGCTGTCACCTTATTAGGGGCTGGTGTTTGTGCAGGGGGTCTACCTGTGACTACCTGGCTAGTCTAGTGCGTCACATTAACAAAAGTCTGCAGTTACTCTATGTGACTGCAGACTTGTGAATCCTCACCTCGCGCTCAGTGAGGATTCTCCGCTGCCGGTGGCGAAAACAGAGTTCATGTGACATCAAATATATGATATGCATACTTCCGGCCACATTCCAACTAGACGTATGCGACCTAGCTCAATACAAGTGAATTGAACAAGGTTGTGCACATTAATTGGAATGTGGCCGAGAGTGTGTATATCGCATATTTGAGGGGTTGTAATAAAAGTCTGCAGTTACTCTATGTGAATTCAGGCTTGTGAATCCTCACATTGAACTTAGTGAAAATTTTCCGGTGTCAGTTGCAAGACAGAGTTCATGTGACCTGAAATATACGATAGCATACTTCTGGCCACATTCTAATTGGAATTTGGCCAGGAGTGTGCATATCACATATTTGAGGACTTGTAACAAAAGTCTGCAGTTACTCTATGCGACTGAAGACTTGTGAATCCTCACTTTGTGCTGAGTGAGGATCCTTTGGTGTCAGCGGTGATACAGGGAGTTCATGTGATCTCAAATATATGGAATGCATACTCCCGGCCACATTCCAACTAGACATGAGCATTCTCGCTAAATACAAGTGAATTGGTGAATTGAGTGAGGCCATGCACATACCGTATAATTGGAATGTGGCCAGGAGTGTATGCCTAACATATTTATAAATATATATTATATATATAATATATATATATATATATATATATATATATATATATATATATTATATATTATATATATATATAATTTATTTTTTTTTTTTTTAGGCCACCTCAAGCATCGGAGAATCCTCACAGTGCTACACTACATGCGAGGATTCACGAGTCAGTATTCACATAGAGTAAACTACAGACTTTTGTGAAAAGCCCAGACAACCCATTTAATATTGAATTAAGTACATATTAACTTAATTTATTCATGTCTCATAAATTACTTCTTTAGCACATTTTTAATTCAGACATCACTCACACAGTTTGAAGGTTCATTTTTTTTCCCTGATTAGAGGAATGGTAATAGCTAGTTGTCAAAGTATAAATTGATGGAATAAAAAAGGAGTCACACAATGCAAACCTCTAAAAATATAAAGAACAGAGAATATAAAAAGTCTACGCATCCCGGTTAAAATGCCAGATTTTCATAATTTTAAAAAAAGAATAAAAAATTATACGAAGAAGAATAATTTCAGAACATTTTCCATCTTTAATGTGAGCCCTAATCTGTACAAATCCAAAAGGGAAAAAGTTGTGTTTTTTAGAGGGAAAATAAAAATGAAAACTAAAATAATGTGGTTGCATAAGTTTGACACCCTCTCATAATTGGGATTGTGGTTAGCTTCACAATTAGCCAATCACATTTCTACTAATGTTAAATTGTAGTCAGTACACAGCTGCAATCATTTACAATGAGTTTAATTAACTCAATGTAAAGTTCAGCTGCCCTTGTAGGATTTTCCCTGACATTTTCTTAGCTGCATTTTACAGAAAAAGGTCTGTAAACAGCTAACAACACAGCAAAGGGATTTCATTGCTGAAAGTTGTCAATCAGAAGGGTATAAAAAAAGTTTACAAGAGATTAGATATACCATGAAGCAGTGTGAAGATGGTAATCAAGAAGTCACTAACACAACAGTGACATGACCTAGAACTGGACATACCTCAAAAATTGATGAAAAGAGAAGACATTTTTCCAGCAATAGCTGGAAAAATTGGTTGTGCTTTGCATGTGACAACAATTTCTAGTATTATTCATATGTCTGGTGTGTTGGATAGGGTGGCAAGATGGATGTTTTTTTCTCTGTAAGAAAAGAGTTCCAAGCCAAGCTATGTTTTGCCAAAACCTACATCAAGTCTTCCAAAAGAATGTGGGAAAACATTTTATGGTCTAAAGATTATAAGGTTGAACTCTTAGGTCATAATTCCCACATATATGTTTGGTGCAAATGTGACGCCCTGGCCTATCAGGTTGTCACAGGGTATTGTGCAATTTGCCCTTCTGCACAGTATCCACCCTCCTTGGTTACGGGTCCTGGTCCTTTGGCATTGCTAACAGCTGAGCCAATCAAAATCCTAAGAACACTTCCCACTTTAACCTGCCAGACACACCATTGGGGGGCCTGAAGGGAATAGGGCCGCCCACATGGGGGATTGGTGAGGGGAAAGTGAGGAAAGTGACAGAGTGGAAGTTGAGTTTGAGGAAGGAGAGGAGTGAGGAGTGGTGACTCATGAGAAGAGGTCACGGAGCAGAGCTGCTGTGTACTAGGTGGCAGACGTTGGTCTGGGCCTGGTAGGAGCTGCAACCCAGGTCACAGGGGACAGTGTCAAGGGGCACGGACTGCAGAGGAAGGCGGCCGGCGGCCTTGAGCTATCACTGGGCAGGGGCCAGGGCACGACGGGGTACGAGGACCCTAGGCCGGAAAGAAGCTTAACGCGTTCCGGTAATTTACCCGATGGTGGTGAAGACTTCAAGTGTCATCCCCAACCCGCTCCGAAATCGGGGTACTAGCGCACCGATGGGATAGGACTTTCCCAATACAGTCCAAAGAAATCCTATGCGTGAACCCTGAGAGCAAGCTCACTCCATTAGCCATACGGGTGAGCGGGACCCGAGGAGTTTTATACCCACGGGTCCAACAGAGACAAGAGGTGCCAAGGACAGGGCCACAGGCTAACAGCAACACCAAGGGCACGGACCCAAGCGTGCTCTCCACAAGCTGGAGTGGTGCTCAGAATTCTGGTTTACAAGCTGTCGGTGTTGTTATTCCTGGACTGAGTGAGTACACTGAAATACCCCTGTTTCTACCCCAACGGCACCCAATCACCAACCAACCGACGGGCCCCAGGACACAAACCCCCTACCCACGGAGGGGTTAAACATCAGGCTGCCACACCATCGTCACCGGGCTCCCCAACAGCAGCGGTGGTCCCTCACATTACCACGCACCGTGGGTGGCGCCGCGAACTTTCCAATCCACTTGTACATACCCCCCACCCCCACCCCTTCATCGAGTGGCCGCGCGACCCCCGGGTCCGGAGACCCCTCGAGCCACTGCGGATCCGGATCCAAGCAGCAGCCCGGCTGCTGGCACGGGGACGGCACACAAAACCAATACTGGATCACCAAAAGAACACCATACCCTCAGTGAATCATGGTGGAGGCAGCATTAGACTTTGAGGCTGTTTTGTGCTGGATCTTCAGGCAAGGTGAAAAGAATTATGAACAAGTCAAAATATCAGTCAATTTTGCCACAAAACCTTTAGGCCTTTGCTAAAAAGCTAAAGAGGAATTTCAAATTTCAGCACAACGACCGGAGCATACCTACAAATTCCCAAAAGAATAACTATGCCACAGGAAGATCAAGCAAGAGCCCAGAGCTGAATCCAATAGAAAATCTGTGGGTCAACCTGAAGAGAGCGCTGTACACAACAGTTGCCCTAACAAGCTCACAGATTTGGAGCTCTACTGCACAAGTGGGGAAATACTGCCACTTCTAGATTTGTGATGATGACAGACTCCTATCCAAAAAACTGAATGCTACCATGAATTCAAAAGGGTACTTCAACAAAGTATTGGTTTAAGAGTGTGCAGATTTATGCAACCTTCTTTTGATTTTTGGACTTGACAAAAACCTGGCATTTTAACCTGGGTGTGTATACTTTTTATTCCCACTGTATATAATAATACAGATATCTGGGAAACAGGAAGATTCAGAAACAAAATTCTGTTTGGTAATTGATGGGTGATCCATTATTCATCACTATATATATTTTTTCTTATTCTATCGGCTTATGATTCTTACATCAGGTCACAGCTTTATATCAGTAAGGTTGTAGATCACTATTTGTATTTAGGATGTTATGATCATATTTCTACCTGTGGTGCCAACAGTGGTAAGCGGATATACGCCAGCAGCTTACTGAGCTCTTTCCTTCTTTCTTCCACATCATGTCGGACCCAGGTCAGCAAAGCATTCAGAATGGTTTCTTCATTAGGAATATTCATATCGTCACTTGCTAGTAATTTAGAAATTTCTGCCCCAGGCAACAATAGAAACTCTTGATTTCTTATTACTTCCAAGAAATGTTCCTATAAATAAAAGTAATCGTGAAATCATCATTTATGTCTAATGAATGCACAGTTCACTGGTCGTACAGTAGAAATAAAGCCATCTGTGAGAAGGGATTGTGACATCAACAAATAGACTTCTCATTTCATGTTTTTAACTTCACCAGCTTCTAAAAAGGGAAAATCACCAGGATTTTCCTTTATGAGCTGCGGTCACCACCGCTGAACACTTATATACAGCATTCTAGAATACTGAATATAAGAGCCCAGGGCACTGTGTATTATGTCCAGTCCAATGGGTATCGGTCCGTTGCCTCCTCCATCTTGTGCGATTGCCATCCTCCTTCTCAGCCCTGTGAGGATGACGCGTCCTACGTCATTAACACAGAAGCCTCCATTGCGCTCCTGCGCATATGCACCCTGATCTGCCCGACCCAGGGCAGATCAAAGCATTATAATGCGCATGCACAGGCGATCTTTCACCTTTTCTCATGCCTGTGGATTACAGTACTTTGCTCTGCCCTCAGCAGGGCGGATCCAAGTGCGCATGCACAAAAGCACAATGGCGGATTCCATGTGGACGATGTAGGCCGCATCACCCACACGGGGCTGGGAAGAACGGTGAGAGCACAAGATGAAGGAGGCACTGGACTGAAAGCAGCGACAGCGATCGGACCAGATTGTTCTATAGGCGAGTATAATAAAAGTGTTTTTTTATATTATACACATTGGCTTTGGGTCTTATATACAGCATTCCAGAATACTGTATATCAGAGCTTACTGGTGGTGGCCACAGCTCATAAGGAAAAAACCTGGTGACCGGTTCCCTTTAAATTCACATTAGGCTGGCCTGTCCTATTCTATGGAGATGTGTTGGAAGAATGGTTGTGTATATATCTATCTGCACACAAACAATCAAGCGCTCATACCTTACAATTTTTGTAGAAGAGAATGAATGATATACCATGCGGCATCACACCAATAGCCACACTCTCATTTACTTTGTTCTTTTAAATAATAATAAAAAATTAATATAATATTATATATATATATATATACACACACACACACACACACACACACACACACACATATACACACACATATACACATACATAGGTCTTAGAAGCCTCTATGGAAAAAAAAAAGGACAAAAAAAAACAAAAACGCACAGTTCAGCAACAATTTTTGACATTCAGTGGGCGCAGTTGTCATGAAATCACATCCACTTTTCTTGGATTGTCTGGTCGACGCAGCAGAATTTTGGTTCCAAATAAAGCAGCAGAAAAAAAAAATAAAAAAATAAAAAAAAACAGCATTTCCACTACATGTGAACACGACCTAACTGTCCAAACAAAGCGGATGGGATTTTTTTTCCTGTTTTCAGTACAATATATGGTAAAATGAATGGCAATTTTGAAGACTACAACTCGTCTCACAAGGAAACAAGCCCTCATATGACTGACTATGTTGATGGAAGAATAAAAAGTTTTGGCTTTGGAAGAAAAAACAAAAAAAAACAAAGCACAAAAACTAACTTTTTAAGACCTGGCAATTTAAGTGTTCTGTGTACTTTCAGATATCATGATCTCATTTGATAAAGTGATAAAAAGATAATTACTAGTGATGGGCGAGCAGTAAAATGCTCATTAGTCGAGTCGAGGAGGTCAGACACTCGGACGAGCTTGACACCAGTAACGAGTATTATGAAAAGTCAATGATTGGTCAGTTTGGGGCTCCACCCACATACAGTGTGTTTCTGGCAGGAGGTTTTTTTTTCCTTTGCTAGACTAAGTCCGAAAATGTGTTTTATTCCCCGGGAGAGTCTTTCAGAGAATGCGGCTGGCTCTCCCGGGGGCACCTGCACACATCATACAGTGAAGCGAGCCTGTGTGTTGTGGTTATTGTTTCACAGATTAAATATTCAGATTAAATATTATAATACCCAAGCACCCCGATGCTCAACAGTAATGAGCAGTGCAGAGCACGTTCTCCTATCCCTAATAATTGCATTAATTACAACATACGTTTCACATAAAAGGAAGAAAAAAAAAAAAAAAATCACTCCAAAATGTCAGCCGCTGGCCGATTCCCTCCTGTCCAACTTACTGTTCACTGCCTTGCTGTGAAATTTAGTCCATATGTAGCTGAAATATACTGAAACAGATTACAGGAGCTGGAGGCAGATCTTTGCCTCTCGAATTTTTCTCTCCTGTGCGTCAAACTGCATATAGGTACAGCAGAGACGAGGCTTTGATCAGGAAAGCCATGATGGCAGGAATAGTGCTGGGAAATGATGGGAGTTCCAGCACCTATAGGGCAAGCAGAACTCCGATAAGGAGGATCTGACTGACGCCCTGGACTAGCCAGGTAGTCACATACATACCAACATACACACCCCCCACCCTAGACAGTAACAACAGTCAACCAAAAACCCTTGTTGCCTCCCTCCAGGGTCTGATGTCCACACCAGGTGGGGCGGAGCCAGGCGGTTGGCCCCACCCACCGAGGAGTTCACAGGCCTGGAGGCGAGAAAAGCAGTAGATGAGTTCAGGAGGTGAAAGTGAGAGGTCAGAAAACTGCAAGCGTCTGGGTCGGAGCCCAGGCACTGACAGCAAGGTTGGCAGACGGTGGTGTCCGTCTGCAGGAGTTAGTGGAACTCTGCAGAGCCGTAGGACCGGGGCTGGGCGGTGGCCCACCGGTACCGAACCGGGGATCGGAGTGAAGCTAAGCACACAGGCAGGGCCATCGGACCCCGACCAGGCTTGGAGCCGCCAACAATAGTCAAATCCGTGTGTGACAGGAACCCCAGGGGTTTCCCAACAACCAAGACCCGACAGAAGGCAAAAGTCCACACCGTGAGGATATACAGCCACCGCCACAAACTAGAGATCCAAGGGTCAGCGCCTGCGGGCAAAGTGGGCTCCTACGGCACCTATACGCCGGGGAGCGGACTACCGGTGGGCAACCACAGGAGTCATAATATTCTAAAAGGTGCAGGGAAAGACAGCCACCATCAGCCGTCCGGGAAGAGCACAACACTGCAGCCGGCTGCAGGACCCGTCTATCCGGCCGTTTGGTTTACCAGAGACTCTGTCATTGATTGTCTGAGTGAGTACACCAGTGCCGTCCAGCACCGCGCCGCGCTGTCCCTGCAACCCTGCACCCCAGCCATCCAACCTCCCCGTTACACCACCGGGCCCCGGGATCACCAACCCCCTACCCACGGAGGGGACAACATCCTCGCTGCTCCCTACCATCTCTCCCGGGATCCCCGTCACCAGCAGCGGTGGTGCCATCATCACCACGTCCCGTGGGTGGCGTCACGAACTATCTCCCCAAACCAACCATCCCCTTTCACACACGGGTGAGGAGCGCTGCTCGAGTCCCCGGGTCTGGCCCACCGCTCGAGCCACCGAGCAGCAGAAGCTGCGGATCCGAGCGTGGCGAGCGCGTCCCCTCCGCCCGCGACATGACCATGGAAGATCAGTGGATAGCAAGTTATAAAGTATGAAAATATTGACAATTTCTGCACATATCAGACTGGTATCTGCAATCAAAACTAGTATTACTTTGCTAATAGGAGGAGCACAAGTGTTGTGTGAAAGGACAGGTAGGTTATGAGAATTTTGGTGCTAGAGATTTTTTTTTCCTATGATCTTGGTATCACAGTCTACTTATTTAACAGATGGATTGAAAGAGATACACGCCAGGAGCACAGTGTTCCATAGGGACATGCCAGTTATATATTTCCAGGCTTATTTCCGCAACAATTTGCCATTTCAGAAGTTCTGGCTCTAAAGCATCTAATTCATATTCTTCAGTCGGAACTGTCAGAAGCCGGCACCGGCTATGCCAGAAGTAATTACAACTAAGCAGGTGGCTGATCATTACACACACGGACAATCGTTGTACCCTTCTGTCACCAAAATACAGCAGAAACAGGCCTGAGCCTGCATAAAAATCCAAGATCAGAGTAATAAGACATTGGGATCGTTTCTCAACATATGTTAACACATACAACACAATTGCTCCAGAAATAGGTATGATTGTATAAGTTTATCATGTACGATATGGTTTCTGTAGAAACAGGAGGCTCAATGCAGAATGTCTTTTAAATGAAGATCGGTCACCAGATTTCACAATCAAAACTGCTTATATTATTACCATAAATTGCTTTCTTAGACCTGAGGAGGCTGGTGGCCTTACTTTGGAAATCCTTGTAAGACTGGCAGGTAAGTATTGTGCGTGAGACCAGTAATAATGCCCACTTTAGGAAGTAATTATGCTTACTTAGTTCACCTTTATTTTTTTTGGGTGGGTGTGTCACATAAAGGGTATGGTCACTTTTAATCATGCCCTTTTTGTGACACACCCACCCAAAAAAAAAAAATAATGAATTACTGATCCTCTTTTCTCCTGCATAGACGGCAGCCAGTGCAGGGGGCACAACACAGTTTTGTTATTGCGCCTCCTTTGCTAGGACACTGATGTCTGGTGGTCCGTTGCCTACAGCAGCCTGCTGTCTACACAATGGAGAGTGGCGACACTTGCACAGCAAGCCAGGGCACCCGGAAAAAGGGATGAGGCATACACGCTTCCTTAAATTTTCATTGTGCACCAAAGGCAACCTCCCATGTACCCTCCACGTTATGCCACTAATTCAGTGTACTGTCCAGATGAAGGAAGGAGAAATAATAGACAAATACTTTTCTATATTTAAAGGGGTATTCACAAAATCACAATGTGGTTTTATAATGATATACACAGATCTATTCTTTTGTGCCAATAAAACCCATTTTTAAATCTTCCCCATTATACACATATCACCCCCCTAAGGATGCACCTCCAATTGCCATTGGAGCAGTCATCTAGTAGCTTCATCTCATGGGCGACTATGTGCAGTGCAATCTTTCTCAGATGGCTGTCAGCGTAGCTTTGCTGTGTCTATAACCAAGCTTTTCTTGTGGAGAAAAATGTCAGAAAGGGGCAGAGATTCCTTTACAGTGCAGCGCTCATACCAGGAAGCAACAGTGTGCCTGTGTGCTGGTAAGTAACAAGAAAAATGTACTGCAGGATGGGCTGTTTACAGGGACTGAGAGGAGAGATATACACTGAAGAATGGGTTATGTACATGGGATTGAGAGGAGAGATACATTTGCTGTATGGGGCTCTGAATACAAGGGGTTAAAAGGAGGATGTACTGCAGGATGGGCTGTTTACAGGGACTGAGAGGAGAGATATACACTGAAGAATGGGTTATGTACATGGGAGTGAGAGGAGAGATACATTTGCTGTATGGGGCTCTGAATACAAGGGGTTAAAAGGAGGATGTACAGCAATGTACTGCAGGATGGGCTGTTTACAGAGACTGAGAGGAGAGATATACACTGAAGAATGGGTTATGTACATGGGATGGAGAGAAGAGATACATTTGCTGGATGGGGCTCTGAATACAGGGGGTTAAAAGGAGGATGTACAGCAATGTACTGCAGGATGGGCTGTTTACAAGGACAGAGGAGAGACATACACTGAAGAATGGGTTATGTACATGGGGTTGAGAGGAGAGATACATTGCTGGATGGGGCTCTGTATTCAGCGGGCTGAATGGAGGATAAACAGCAATGTACTGCAGGATGGGACTCTGTGTATTTTTGTTTACAGAATATGCATCAGGATGGTGCTATATACAGGGGCTGAGATTAGTTAAGTGGCGTTTGCTGATTAATGCTGAGAGATCAGTGATGTGAAACTGCAAATGCCGCTCTAATGATGTACAGGACAGAGGATTATCTTTTCCTATATGCATCAATATAGTGGTATTTTTATAAAACTGATCTGTCAGCAGCATCAACAAACAGCTCTGAACTGCCATTGTGGAAAGGTGCGGAAGAGTTGAGCTCTGTTAAAATTAGCTAATGATGTAAAACCACAGCTATACTTATCTCAATGTTAGATGATAAAATTGGTCAGGCAGGTTACTGTACAGGAGCAGACAGTGCACAGAAGAATAAGGTGAACGCTACAGTTTGATAACAATGCAGAGGTGAGGCTAGTCAGGAGCAAGAAGGGCAGGAAGGGATCTGCAGCACTGAGGAGAAGTGTGTGCTGCTGGGAAATGTATCTTTAAAGGATAAGAATAGGACTTCCCATTTTCCTATTGGACAGATAGATATGAAAAAATAAAAAAAAGACTCAAAAAAAGGTACAAGAAAGAAAGAAACTTCCGTTGGCTTAGTCTGTAGATTACCTGTAAGTACGCATTTATTGAGTTGCGTGAAAAATAATACGATTCTGGGAATAACCAACTTTGAGGCATGAAAACCCCAGGTAGACTGAAGTCTTCGTTATCTGACCACACATGATGCCACAAGATCTCAGCTATATTCCAAGATGTTTTTTATGTTTTTGCTTCTGATCCATTTATTTTCATTTTTGTAATGGACACTCACCATTGTATAACCATGAGCCACTTTATGTAAATCAGCACATCCTTGAGCGTCAGCAAAAGAACGAATGCCCAGACAGTTGGAAGGGTGAAGCTGTTTCATCAAGAACTTACAGCAAGCCTCCACAACCTGAGACAGCTGCAGTAGACAAGCCGTGGACAGGAGGCTCTCAATGTTGTCTTCTTTTAATTCCAGGCGACCTGCAGGGAGGAGATCACCATTATAAACCAGCATAAAAAAAAACCTCAAAGCATTGAAAACATCTGTAGGCAAAGATATGCAGGACCCCATTACAAGTTCATAAGATCTGTCAGGATCTGAGGGTTTCCTTTCGATTTGTCAATAAATTAATATGAAATAACAATTTTTCTCCATTTTTGGCCTCTGAAATGTGCTAGTCCACCTTTATGCCTCCTGAAAAGGCAGAAAATATAATATAAATAGCTTTTGGCTGAGCATTTGTGTGTTCAATATGAGTAAAGATCCAGTAACCATGCCCTTTGGCAAAGAAACCCAGATTAGCAGAGCTCATAGTCTTCCTTGACCCCTTAAAAGGGTTTTCTCAAGAACAAAGTTAGTTTTAAAGTTCATTTTAATAAATAAATCTTGGAATAATAAGTTCCACAATTGGATGTGTTTATATAAAATGTCTCTGTGAACAGATAATCTTATATATGTGTCCCTGCTGTGTACTGTGTAATTGCCGTGTCTAACCGTACAGGCACATGGTCTGATCATACCACAGCTCCCGGGCTGAGGCGGAAAGAAAAAAAAGTATAAAAGATATTACAGCAAGGGATCATAGCTGATTTTTTTTTTTTTTTAAAAGGGAAAAAAATGTTTTACCTCCCAAAAAGAAAGGTTTTACCTCAAAGAAAGAATAATTTGCGATCCTGGGCTGTAATGCTGTATACTTTTTATTTTTATTTGCTCCCCATCGCAAGAAATGTGCAAGGATCAGACCATGTCCCTGTATGGTCAAAAACAGCCACTACACAGTATATACAGTATATAAAAAAAGTGAGTACATCCCTCACATTTTTGTAATTATTTTGATATATCTTTTAGTGTTCTCCCATTAAAAGATATAACACTTTGTTATACAAGCTGTACACTGACTAATTTACATTGTATCAGTGTAAATTTTGTGTCCCTGTTAAATTATTCAGCTCTCAGGCATTAATGTCTAAACCGCTGGCAACAAAAGTCAGTACACCCCTAAGTGAAAATGAGAAGATGGATGCTGAGATGGGCGCGACTCATATACCAAGAATAATGGAAGTCAATGGGTGACGTGAGCATTTTCCTGGAAGATTTCCTAAAAAAAAATGCTCAAATTCCCGATGGACTTCTATCATACTCGGTACTTGAGTTGCATCCATCCGGGCATCCAACTATTCGTTATGAGCACCGACCAAGGTAGTGCTCGCTGATCACTACTTATGATGGGTTAGAACAATGCGTCCCCCTTCCGGTGTGTGTTAAATGCTGCTGTCACATTAACAGCGGCATTTAACGAGTTCGCTCCACCAATGGCTGTTAGAAGCAGATGATGGCTGAATATCATAGCCATCATCTTCCAGGATCAAAGAAGAGCCTGCATCAAAGACAGGGAGGTGACCTATGGAGGACATAATCCGTCATATGTAGTTAAACAGGACCAACCACCAGGATTTTCATATATAACCTAAAGTCAGTGCTATGCTGGCACTATCATGCTGATTCTATACATACCTTTAGTTGTGAGATCGGATGTATAGCTTCTGAAATACAGGGAAGTAAAGTTGGTAAAATGCACTGTAATTTGATTGGTAGGTGCTGCAGAATATCTAATAGGTGGGTCGGTTTGTTCCAATTATTGCCGCCCCTATCTGGCTGCCTGTCCTTCCACCCCCTGTCTCTGTTATTACAGGGGGAGGAAGGACAGGGGGGAGGAAGGACAGGCAGCAGCAGACAGGGGCAGGAATAATTGGAACAAACCGACCCACATATTACTGTAGATATTCTGCAGCAGCTATCAATCAAATAACAGGGCATTTCACAAACTTTACTTGCCTGTATTTCAGAAACTATACATCCGATCTCACAACTAAATATATGTGTAGAATCAACATGATATCGCCAGTATAGCACTGGCTTTAGTTTATATCTATAAATCTTGGTGGTTAAAAGGGGTTAAAGAGGACTTACAACTTGTCATTGATTTGTAAAAAAAAAAAAAAAAAATGTACCTGACAAATTCCTCTGATCTCCTGAATCTGGCATTGTTTAACTTTTTTGTTGTTCTTTGCCTCTATTCATGAGATAACGCCCCCTTTTTCCGCTATATAAATCTAGTCCCTTTTATTCAACCATATGTGGTCTTCAAGAAGAATCCCATATAGACGAGTTCAGGAGCATGCCCACTTAGAAGGAAAGAAGGCTAGATTTATACACAGGATAAAGTGGGCCACATTTCAGGAAAGGAAAAAAAATAAAAATAAAAAACACCGCTAGATCCAGGAGAACCGCAGCATTTACACCAAATTAAAATAAATACATACAGCTAAAAATAAATAAATACATATTTATGGCAAGTGACAGGTCCGCTTTCAAAAATGATGGCTACTGTTAACCTTTCATCAAATGACAGATCTGCTGTAGAGACCTATGGACTTCTAAACACACGCATTTCTATGCTTTTAGAACTGCCTTATAGAAAAAGAAAAAAAAAAACATCCAAATTGTATCTTTCCTTTCAGCTGTTTCTTATTTGCTATTTGTTTCGAGCAAACTTGGACGACAATGAATATGTCTGCAGTTCTAGTTCCCATGGGAATTGAGATTAAGTCTTCCAAAAATTTGGAATGGCTAATCCACCTAGACAGACAGCGACAAGAGCAGAATGGGTGTCCTGTACAACAACTAACAGAGCTGCTGTTCAGATGTACAGAAATGGCGCGTGACAACGTCTAAGAAACGAAAGCGGAAAATTCCAAAAAACAAAAGATACATTTCGTGAATACAGAAAGCTTAAGTGGGAGGAGTGCAAAGGAAATGGACATATGATAATAACACAGATGATACCCCTGACGATGTACAGGTGAAACGCACACAGGTGCACAGAAGTATGAGTTTTGGTTAGTGCCCTTCTCACACCTACTTCCATGTGCATACTGATGGTCAGATCTCTGGCAGCCTCACAGGATGACACAGTCCAGACCCTATAGCACTGAATTTATGTGGCTTCCATTCCATATATATGGGCGGCACGGTGGCTCAGTGGTTAGCACTGCAGTCTAGCAGCGCTGGGGTCCTGGGTTCAAATCCCACCAAGGACACCATCTGCAAGGAGTTTGTATGTTCTCCCCGTGTTTGCGTGGGTTTCCTCCGGACATCCACATTCCAAAGACATACTGATAGGGACCTTAGATTGTGAGCCCCAATGGGGACAGCATTGTCAATGTATGTAAAGCGCTGTGGAATTAACAGCGCTATATAAATGAATAAATAATATTATATTATTATTATATATTATTTTTCAAATTCCTTATTTAAAAATAGCAATTTCTTTTCATGGTATAACTACGGTACCACAATGGTATATATCAATTTTGGAACTTTTCTCCATATCACCTAAATCCTAACTAAAAGGAACAGGTTCTACTTCATCCCCCATTGGGTTTTTAAGTTTTGCCTCTTATTATTGGATGGCGTCAATTCTATAATGTTCCAGTGATGTTCTATCAGTCCTTTTTCTTATTCTTCATGGAAAAAAAAGTTGGTTCTAGCATCATTTCTTATTTTATTATGTCATCATATGACTGAACATATTCTTGTTACTCCTCTAGGACGTTACCACAATGAACAAAGACTACAACATGTATCATGTATTTCTCCATTGTTAAGTCACTTTAACTATCAATCGTACTTAGGTTGCTAGTTGCACCATTTATTAATCGATACATTTCGCACATTGTGGTATTGCCACATTGTCATGTAGTATATCTGTTCATCCAGTATATATTCATCTATATGTTCTTATTGTGTTTATTTTCTCTGTACTTCTCCATTTCCATTGTTGTGGGTTGCAAATTGTTTGGTCTTCCATGTAATTTGATTTTAATATATTGAGATGTCATTTTGTGTATTCATGAATTAAAAAAAAAAAAAAAAAAAAAAAAAAAGATTTTTTATATCCAATTTGTGACTTATCAATTTGAATATGGATTTACAGTATATATTTTTATTGACTTCATTTTCTGTTCTAAGTTACAGTGCTTCATTGCATGCTTACATTTGTGTTTTTAATGGGTTATAAATGACTTAGTGACAAAATGTAGAATCGATGGAGGAAGGTTGAACTAGATGGACCTAGGTCTTTTTTTCAACTTATGGACGGTAACTATGTAATTCCTTCTATTATAGGTTGAATTATTTTTTTTATTCAAGTCTTGGAAAAGCAACCTATTAAATCACCAGGGCCAGTGCCTAAGGCGGCAATATAGCAGTGGGCGGCGGCAGCTGAGAGTCAAGTAAAATTAGGGCACATCTTCCACACACAAAATCTGTAGGATTTTACAGTACCTGCCCAGTAGGCAAGTTTTAACTTCCCCTCATCCATATTCTGCTTTTTGTGGTGTGTAATACAAGCAGAATTATTGGTTGTTACTTTTTTCCTATATGCAGCATATTGGTTCTTTGTGTAATAACTGCTCGCATTTCATTTATTTTTTCTAAACAAATGTACTTTATCTTATGCATGTAAAAAAACCAGAACTAGCATTATCCATCTGACAGGAGTGGTTCTGTTTCTCAAAGGGGTAAAACAAAACAATTTTAATCTAGACACTTTTTTGTAACAAAATCTGACATCACTCAACGCCTGATTTACATTAGTGGAATATTACTCAGATTTATGCATCAAGGCACATGAGAATAGATTAGTTGGATCACTGTGGAGCAACGCCGCCTCTGATTTAATGGACTTGGATTAAGAGTAGGAGGGGTGAAAAGCAGGTCACACTATTAAAAAGACAGAGTGGCCGATCTTTTAAAATAACAAAGACAATTAAAACAGACAAGCATTTACCTTAATAAAGCAAGGAAAATAGTGGGAAATGCGTGATTATCATCATTATTTATTTTTTTATTTTTTTTATTTTTTTTACACACCTATATCTATAGTAAATACTCACAGCAATAATGTGGAAGTCACACTCAATGAACCGCGCTGCGGAAATCAGGTGCATTAAGGCTGATGTTTGGATTAAAACGAGGGTGCGTGACCTATTTTTGTCTCTGATTTGGTTGTTTTGTACACATGACCTTGGCTATAAACTCTTTGTAGCTTAAAAGGCAACCGGTCACCAGATTTGGGACTATAAGCTACGGCCACCACCAGTGGGCTCTTATATACAGCATACTAGAATAAGTATAACAAGTAGGCTTGTTGGGTGGTGGCAAGCTTTGTGCAAACTATGGTCTTGTCGCGGGCGGAGGGGTTGGGAACGCCGCTCGCCGCTGGGAATCGCTGGTGCTCGGGTCCGGTGCTTCTGCTCCTCGGTGGCTCGAGCACGGGGCCGGACCCGGGGGCTCGAGCAGCGCCTCCTCGCCCACGAATGAAAAGGGGAGGTTTGTGGTGGGATGTCGGTCGTGACGCCAACCATGGGGTTGTGGTGATGGTGGGCACCACCGCTGCTGGTGACGGGGATTCCCGGGAGCGATGGCGGAGAGCAGCTGAGGTGTTGGCCCCTCCGTGGGTAGGGGCTGTTGGTCCCGAGGCCCCGTTTGGGGAGGGAAGGTATAAGTGCAGGTGCAGGGGCCGGATGCGGGGAGGCAGTGTGGGCGCAGGTGCAAGGTTGCAATGCAGCGCGGTGCCGGATGGCACTGTTGTACTCACTCAGGCACAAAAGGACAGAGTCTCTGGTAAACCAAAAGGCTGGATGGACGGGGCCCACAGTCGGCTACGGTGTTTTCACTCTCCCCGGACGGGTTGATAGTGGCTGTCGTTTCCCTGCACCTGTGTATATGTGTTTGACTCCTATGGCTTCCCACGGGTAGTCCGCTCCCCGGCATGTACGTGTCGGGAAAGGCTGGTTGCCCGCAGGCGCTGGCCCTTGGATCTCTGGCCCTGGGCGGTGGCTCTTATCCGGACGGGTTGGGCTGTTGCCTTCTGACGGGACTTGGTTGGGAATGAACCCCTGAGGTCCAGACCGCAATCAGAGAATTTGATCTTTACGGCGGCTCCTAGCCTAGTCGGGGTCTGAGTACCCTGCCTTGGTGCTTGGCTTCAATCTGCTCCCCGGTTCGGTACCGGCGGGCCACCGCCCGACCACGGTCCTACGGTTCCGCTGACCTCCACCAACTCCTGCAGACGGCCACCACAGTCTGCCGACCTTGCTGATTGTGCCTGGGCTCCAACCCAGACACGCACAGTCTTTGCTCCTCTCACTTCCACCTCTCCACTTCAACTCCAACTCCAACTAACTGACTTTTTCCTGCCTCCAGGCCTGTGAACTTCTCGGTGGGTGGGGCCAACCGCCTGGCTCCGCCCCACCTGGTGTTGACATCAGACCCTGGAGGGAGGCAACAAGGATTTTGTTTGACTGATCTACCTAACCAGGGGAGGGGGTGTGTGTATGTGGTGTTATTCTGTGACCCCTGGGGGTCCAGGGCATCACAGTCTCACCAAATGCTAGGACAACCCCAACAGTTCAGGGTTCTCCACATCTTTAAATACATGTGGATAACAATGTTAGTGGTTTTAACCAATGATATGTCATAACCATTGCTGCAACTAGTCACCACGGACTATATGAGAACTTGATATCTTAAATTCCAGGCTTAAAGGGGTTGTCCGTAGGGATGAGCGAACTGCTCGGGAAGCCTTATGAGCATTTTGATGCTCAGTACCTTCCTATGAATGGACAGATAGGGAATTAATGAAACAGTCTTCAAGTATGTGCACTATGAGGCTGCCGAGTGCTGCGCTCAGCTTTTTCCAGCAGCTCCACACCGACTGAATGGAGCAGCAGTCGAGCATCTGACCTGGAACTCCATTTCGTAAAGTGTTCAGTCAGGGATAACACTTTATCGTTCTGCCGATTAGTGTCGGGCCCAGCAATTGGACACCCACAAATTAGCAAATTATCACTTATCCCACAACTTTAAAGGTCCCCATACATATTAAACTAACGTCAACCAAACTGGTTCTTCCTTAACAGATTATGTTGGGGATCAAGCATGTCCAATTTTAGACTGACAAACTTTTTGTTTCTTCCTGGAGATAAGTGGCCACCAGATGAGTCTGGCAGGGGTTCTCTCTTAGAAACTAGTGTATGGGGGGAGTCTGAAAAGCCAGCTGTCAGCAGAATGATTCTTCGAATGACAGCTATCTATTGAGACTTAGGTTTAGTTGTAAAGCTTTAGATGCTGTGAAGGTACCACTAGGGGGCGCACGGACTCAGGTAGGAAAATAACTCCTGAGTGCAGTTAGACAGAAGCCCACTAGAGGTCACTCACACAAGAGCAGGGATAATTATCAGTCAGGATCTATGCCGGGATGTCACGTCTGTACAGAGGGGAAAACAAGCCAAAGTCAAAGGAAAGAGCCGAGGTCTGATACCAGGAGAGCAAGTAGACATAGGGGAGGGAGTGGAGGACACGGAATAGGACCGGAGAACAGGGAGGTATGGAGAAAACGTCGGGCAAGAGGGATGGAGGTCAGGACGGGCAGGAGAAACGGAGGTAAGGACTAATCGGGGAAACGAAGGTCAGGTCAGGCAAGAGGGAAATATTACTGGAGGTGTCCCGGAGGTAGTAGCACCAAGATATGACAAGGTGATCCCCAGAACGAGGCCAGAACGAACAGGCCCCTCCCCCGAGACCTAAACCCCAGTGGCAGGATACATGCACCAGCTCAGGAACGGCAGAGCCTCTCTGGGCATAATCAGGCCATTTCTTTAAGACGTCATTACATTTCTGGTGAGAATGTGATCATATCAGAGTGTAGTCCTGTTCAGGCTCCATGTCTGAACCCTGCCCCCCCTCTGAAGGTGCATGACATGCTCACCATCACTCCATTTATTCTTCTATAGGACTGACAAAAAAGCCATGTAGAGCACTCGGCTTTTTTTTCTCTGCAGTCCTAGAGAATGAATGGAGCTGTTGTGCACCTTCTTAGCATTTCTATAAGACTCCCGTGCACATAAGACAGAAGTCTAGCCTACCATACAGATATCAGGGACGTAGCTGTTGGCCAAACAAACATCATAATGGCTGCTTTAGGAGTGGTGCCCATCTTTGTCACTCTTTGGATCAGTCTTCCTGACCAGACATTAATTTGTTAGCATTTCTCCAAGAAAACCTTAATACTGGATGATAAAATTAAAAGGACGGTGCCCGTGATTGTAAGTTGCTGGGTGTCATTTTCACAATATGTAAGATATCCACTTTTCAGGAACAGATAAATGTAATTTGTGGTTCAATGAGCTTGATTGTAACCATCCATAAAGCTGGGCACTCGCTATTTTCTTAAATACCGGTAAATGGTTTATTATTTACCTTTCTGTAGTGTTTTCTACTATTGATAAATGTCAGTTTCCTGACATTCATAGAAATCTGACATCCGCTCACAATTATACAGATGGCGTTGTCCGCTGGCTTCGGCAGCAGTTATTTTCAGTCTGGAGCCCAAACATTCCCCGATCTAATCATTTACAATTCCCTTGTGGAAATGTGATTCATTTTCAATATGATACATTTGTATGGTGAGAGAAAGTATTACCTGTGTAGGAATACTGAACTAGGGCCCAAAGAGCATTGGGTTCCACACCCTCCATTTTAATTTCCTCCTGCTTGGCTTCTCGGACGTCACTGGTGAACATGGCTGCAAAGTAATCGGATACGGCGGAAAGAACCAACCTAAGAAGAGAGAACGAAGATGTTCTTAAGGTTACTCAGTTATTCTTCAATACATATTTGCAGATCTTATAATATATGACAGATGCCCATCAGCAGAAGCACCGGACCCGAGCGCTAGCGATTCCCAGCGGCTTTTTCTTCTGCTGCCATCCATTGAAGACCTCACTTACTGTTATATATATATACACATATATATATATATATATATACACATATACATACACATATACACACACACACGCAATTATATGTATCCAACATGTATTATCATATATTAGCTTGAGATTATATATAATATATATATACACACACATACATACATACACAGGTAATATATATATATATATATATATATATATAAATATTATATATATATATATCTCAAGCTGAGTGTATGTGTGTGTCGGTGTGTGTGTGTCCGCTAAAAGGAATCTGCACCGTTGCATGTACAATCATAAAATTTTGCACAGACACCCCATGTGACTCAGAGAACGTTATAGACTATGTTTTGACAAGAAAATTTAACCCCGCGCTTTATAGTTACTCTCCAAAAAACATGCCAGAGACAGAGGCGGGGAAAGAGACAGAGGCGGGGAAAGAGACAGAGGCGGGGAAAGAGACAGAGGCGGGGAAAGAGACAGAGGGGGGGAAAGAGACAGAGGCGGGGAAAGAGACAGAGGCGGGGAAAGAGACAGAGGCGGGGAAAGAGACAGAGGCGGGGAAAGAGACAGAGGCGGGGAAAGAGACAGAGGCGGGGAAAGAGACAGAGGCGGGGAAAGACACAGAGGCGGGGAAAGACACAGAGGCGGGGAAAGACACAGAGGCGGGGAAAGACACAGAGGCGGGGAAAGACACAGAGGCGGGGAAAGACACAGAGGCGGGGAAAGACACAGAGGCGGGGAAAGACACAGAGGCGGGGAAAGACACAGAGGCGGGGAAAGACACAGAGGCGGGGAAAGACACAGAGGCGGGGAAAGACACAGAGGCGGGGAAAGAGACAGAGGCGGGGAAAGAGACAGAGGCGGGGAAAGAGACAGAGGCGGGGAAAGAGACAGAGGCGGGGAAAGAGACAGAGGCGGGGAAAGAGACAGAGGCGGGGAAAGAGACAGAGGCGGGGAAAGAGACAGAGGCGGGGAAAGAGAGAGAGGCGGGGAAAGAGACAGAGGCGGGGAAAGAGACAGAGGCGGGGAAAGAGAGAGAGGCGGGGAAAGAGAGAGAGGCGGGGAAAGAGAGAGAGGCGGGGAAAGAGAGAGAGGCGGGGAAAGAGAGAGAGGC
This sequence comes from Anomaloglossus baeobatrachus, assembly GCF_048569485.1. Classification (NCBI taxonomy): domain Eukaryota; kingdom Metazoa; phylum Chordata; class Amphibia; order Anura; family Aromobatidae; genus Anomaloglossus; species Anomaloglossus baeobatrachus. The sequence continues at coordinate 114,113,731 of NC_134353.1, forward strand.
GGGGAAAGAGAGAGAGGCGGGGAAAGAGAGAGAGGCGGGGAAAGAGAGAGACCCGGGGAAAGAGAGAGACCCGGGGAAAGAGAGAGACCCGGGGAAAGAGAGAGACCCGGGGAAAGAGAGAGACCCGGGGAAAGAGAGAGACCCGGGGAAAGAGAGAGACCCGGGGAAAGAGAGAGACCCGGGGAAAGAGAGAGACCCGGGGAAAGAGAGAGACCCGGGGAAAGAGAGAGACCCGGGGAAAGAGAGAGACCCGGGGAAAGAGAGAGACCCGGGGAAAGAGAGAGACCCGGGGAAAGAGAGAGACGGGGAAAGAGAGAGACGGGGAAAGAGAGAGACGGGGAAAGAGAGACGGGGAAAGAGATGGAGAAAGAGACGGGGAAAGAGAGACGGACACAAAGAGAGAGACAGACACAGAGACACAAAGATAGAGAGAGACTGATACAGAGACGGACAGAGAGATAGACACAGAGACACACAAGGAAAGACAGACAGAGACAGACAGACAGACGGAGAGAGACAGAGAGACAGTTACTATCCCACTATACACTATAGTGTTACTATACACACACACACACACACACACACCTCGGTTACAAAAGATAGTGACAGAATTGCATTTAATTCGCCGGCATAGTTTCCCCCCCCCCCCCCCATTTCCCTTTACACTCTATGGATGGGACATTGACTACAACTGGTCCCATGAGAAAAGAGCAGCCTTTATATGTCTATGTACACCGACAGGTTAAAAAACCTGTGGGCCTTGATTCAAAGAGTAAAAACCTAAAGTGCAAAACTGCAAAACTCCTGGGTACGTAAAGCGTTAAAGTACATAATCAAACAATAGGTGGTAAGTGGAGACAATGGCAATCTGCATGTTATGTATGTCTGCAAAGGGGTTTTTCAGCTTTCCATCAACAAAAACAAATTTGTTCTTTTAATTACAGCACAGGCATTTGTGGCACATTCAGACTATATCAATGTGCATTATATAGCCCTATGGTTATATACGAAGGCAGCGCATGCAGCAGTGTGTGTTCGCAATTACCTGTGTGCGGGAATTCTCCGATCGCCAGCGATCAGGACAACATCACAAAGCTGTTTGTGTTGCAAGTAGTTCTCAATCTTCTTAATCGTCTGCTCCGCATGGTTGAGGGACTGGAAGAACTCATCTGGGGCACAGGACTCCATTGTGTGGCAGGAAGATAACGTCTGGCTGCTGTTTGATGTCCTGTTGGCAAAAAAAAAGAAAAATTGGAACTGGAATTGCAATAAAGCTATATTTAGTAAGTTAGATGTTTCATGAAAATTCACAATAAAAAGATGAAAGTCATATTTTACGCATTAGTGTGGAATTTATATTGATCTTAGCTGGCAACGAAAGAAAGATAAGCCCTGCATAGATGACAAATCCGGAAAAATGGGGGGAAAGCTGAAATAAGTATATAAAGCTACAGACATTACATAACTATCTATAGCACTGTATGGTGGCTCAGTGGTTAGCGCTGCAGTCTTGCAGCTCTGGGGTCCTGGATTTAAATCCCACCAGGGACAACATCTGAAGGAGTTTGTATGTTCTCCCCGTGTTAACGTGTGTTTCCGCCAGGTACTCCGGTTTCCTCCCACACTCCAAAGTCAAACTGATAGGGAATCTAGATTGTATGCCCCAAAGGGGGACAATGATTAGGTCTTAAGCGCTGTGAAAATTAAAGGTCCTACATAAAGGAGTAGAATAAAGTAAATGTCACCCCAAAGTGTCGATACAGCCAACAGTGTGTATGTATAGGCGTAAGCAATGTCCTGTGCAAACAAATACATATGTAATGGGCAGGTTGGTGGGGTCCTGGGTTTGAATCCCACCCAGAATAACATCTTCAAAAGATTTGCATGTTCTTTCTGTGCTCGTGGAGGTTTTCCACTTTCTTCCTACTCTCCAAAAACATTTTGATCTGTTTATTGACTTCCCATAAAAATGACGCTTCAGTGCTGGAGATAAAGAATTTAGACTTGGATTCAAAATGAGGATATTGAGTGATGTTGACGCTCAGTAAAGAATATATATTTTGAAGGGGCTGCAGATGATAGATGAAGGCATCCATTTACCTAGTGCACAATAAAATTCTGAGATAGGAGGACTACAGTGTGTCCAGTGTGTTCAATTAACACAATGGGTGTTCGGTGTATGCCAACCTTGCCTATTCCTCCATGTACTGATGGTTCCAATCTTCTCCAAGAGCATTGCGCTATTACTGAACTTAGGGGTACTTTGCACGCTGCGACATCGCAAGCCGATGATAGCGATGCTGAGCGCGATAGTACCCGCCCCCGTCGCACATGAGATATCTTGTGATAGCTGCCGTAGCGAATATTATCGCTATGGCAGCTTCACACGCACATACCTGGTCGGCGACGTCGCTGTGACTGCCGAAGAATCTCTCCTTCAAGGAGGCGGTGCGTTCGGCGTCATAGCGACGTCACTAAGCGGCTGGCCAATAGAAGCGGAGGGGCGGAGATGAGCGGGATGTAAACATGTAAACATTCCGTCCACCTTCTCCCTTCCGCATTGCTGGTGGACGGCGGGCGCAGGTAAGGAGACGTTTGTCGCTCATGCGGCTTCACACATAGCGATATGTGGAGCTGCAGGAACGACAAACAGCATCGTACCTGCGGACGCACCGACATTATGAAAATGAACGACGTGACACAGATCACCGATTTTTGACTGTTTCACGCTCGTTCATCTTCTCTCCTAGGCTTTACACGTTGCGACGTCGTTACCGGCGCCGGATGTACGTCACTTTCGATTTAACCCCGACGATATCGCAGTAGTGATGTCGCAACGTGCAAAGTACCCCTTAGTCCAGACACCCAATTGGCATATACTAGAACTACTAAATGCAAGCCTTGCCCTCCTACGTATTTGCAGGAGACCTGGCTGCACATATTAGCACCTAAAAGATAAAAAAAGAACAGCTGATTCATGAGGGTCGTTGTGTGGGAAGTGGACTATAAGGCTGGGGCCACACAAGCACTACTGCGAGTGCATCGCATGACACTCGGCTCCCGTTTTGCTGGTCAGATGGGTGGTGCTGTTCTCCGGGTGCGTCGCCTCCTCTTTGGACCATTTTTGTCATCCTCCTTCTGAAGCCGGGGTGCATGACGCATTCTATGTCATGCACATACGCCAGCATTGAGGTCCTGCGCAAGCGCACTTTGATCTGCCCTGAACATGGCAGATCAAAGTATTATAGTGCGCCCGCACAGAACCCCAATACCGGCCTGTGTGCATGACGTAGGATGCGTCATGCACCTCGGCTTCAGAAGAGGACAATGATGGTCGAAAGAGGAGGCGCCACACCTGGAGAACAGAGACACCCATCCGACCCATCTGCACCATACAGACCGTTCAGGTAAGTATTATAGTCATTTTTACGTTCTACACAGTAGCCTGGACTCTTATATACAGCAGGTTAGTGTGGTGGCCGTAGCTTATAGTCACCAATTCTGCTGACAGGTTCCCTTTAAAGAGGCCTATCATCAGTGTGGGGCTACCCTCTCTCACTTAACAAAAATCAGTGCCCAGTGGTAAGTTATATTTAAAAAAATCATTAGTTTATCAAAACTAGCCAAAAGTGTTCATAATGCCTCCTTAAAGTACCCAACTTTCTATCAAAGGTCATATCCAAACTTCAAGATTGTGGGATCCCAGCATGTAAAAAGAATCACACAACCCTCCGTGGTCCTCCTTGCTGTGTAATCAAGTAATCTTGCACATTGTATTAACCCAGTAGTTACCGAACACACTGGTAACATAATTTAGGGGCGGACATATAATTGGTGCAACCTATAGAGCTGCACTAGGGCCCAAGCGGTAAGGGGGCCTACTCTCATTTTCAATGCAGGTGGAATTGTGCACAAGGATGAGCTATTAGACTGCAAAGAGCCCATATAGTGCTGTTGCAAAGGGGCTCAATTCTGTGTCCACCACTGACCTTATTAGAGTGGTTACTGTTTTGAAGATGGATTTGTAACTTGGAGATTGTTGATGTTTTTCAACAATTTTGGCTCTCAACTCCTCAGACCGTTATCTTCTCCTCTTTCTGTTCTCAATGCTTTGTGTTGCACACACAGACCCAATGCAAAGATTGAGTCAACTTCTCCCCTTTTTATCTGATTTCAAGTGTGATTTTCATATTGCCCACTGTTATTTGCTACAGGTGAGTTTGAACGAGCATCACATGTTTGAAACAAACTTCTTATTTACCCACAATTTTGGAAAGGTGCCAACAATTTTGACCGACCCATTTTTGGAGTTTTGTGGATTTATATCAAATTTGCTTTTTTTCTTCCACTGCTTTTTTTTCTATTGTGCAAATACAGAAAAATAAAATAAAAGCATGTATAACAAAACATATGTAACTGCATTAATTTTCTGAGAGAAATACTTCACTTTCTGGAACAATTTCAAGGATGCGAAAACTGTCGACCTTGACTGTAGTAAAAGATGTGGCAGCGCTGTGTTAGTGCAAGGAGTGAAATCTCGGAATCACACAGCGAGTTATAAATGATATATGACAACATAGCAATAAAGTACATTTTCTGTATAATAATACACTTATAACAGAAATATATAGATGTCAAATAATACGATTATGTAAGGATCATATAAATATCACCATTCTGTTAATGGACAAAACTCAATATACCAAAACCAAAATTTCCACTATATGGGGCACAATAATACCGTACTGAATGAACTAAACACAGATTATTACAGTAATTATGCAGGGCTCATTGTGCAGAGGAGGAGGAGGATGTGAGCTGTGACCATCCCCTTTTGTGAAAAGTGGATTCCGTGTTCTCATATTGATGTTATCTGCCTGTATTAATACTGCGTAACTGCTGAAAGGAAGTAGCCTATTGTGAGGCTCAGTTGCAAGAGTGAAAAAGGCATGATTTCAGCATTTTATTGCATATGTACCGCCCCGCGGGCTCGACTGCGACCGCCGAGCCGCTCGGATCCATGCTCGTACTGCGGGTGGTGGCTCGAGCCTCTCACGGACCCGGGGGTCACGTCGCTCTGCAAGAGAGTTGGCGCTACACGCGGGGATTTGGGTGTTTGATTTGGCATGATAGTTCATGACGCCACCCACGGGTTGTGGTGATTATGAACACCACCGCTGCAGTGAAGGCTTGGGGGTCCCGGCAGCGGTGTAATGGCGCAGCTAGGTGTTGAACCCTCCGTGGGTAGGGGGTCTTGGTCCCGGGGCCCGGTAGGCGAGGGCCGGGGTGCAGGGTGAAGTGGTGCAGTGCGGTGCGGTGCCTGATGGCACTGATGTACTCACTCTGACACAAGACACTGGAGTCACTGGTAAACCAAACGGAGTGATGAACGGGGCCCGCAGCCGGCTGCAGCTTCTTCCAGACTAGGTTGGTGATTTCCGCCTTTCTCCTGCACCTCTGTGTGTAAATGTTTTGACTCATGTGCCTAGACACGGGTAGTCCGCTCCCCGACTGGTATATGCCGGAGGAGCCCGTTTGCCCGCAGACGCTGGCCCTTTGGGTCTCTATACCTTGGCGGTGGCGTTACCCTGTATGGTTGGCCTGTTGTCTTCTAAAGGGACTTGTGTGGGGTAGGTCCTTGAGTCCAGCCCGCAATCAGTTGATTCGACTCGGCCCTGTCGGTTCAGGGCTTTGTACGGGGTCTGAGTACCCTGCCTAGTGCTCCGGTATCCAGTTGGCTCCCCGGTTCGGTTCCAGCGGGCCACTACCCTGTCCCGATCCCTTATGGTTCCACCAGTCATTTTCCCGGTCTCCTGCAGGCGGGCTCCACCGTCTGCCTCCTTGCCAATGGCGACTGGGCTCCGACCCAGCCACCTGGCAGCCTGGACACAAGACTGCCCGTGCACTTGACTGCTCTAGACTTGCACTTGAACTAGTCTCTCTCAGACTCACTGTTTTCCCGCCTCCAGGCCTGTGAACTCCTCGGTGGGCGGCGCCAACCGCCTGGCTCCGCCCCCCCTGGTGTGGACATCAAACCTGGAGGGTGGTGACAAGGGTTTTGGTTTGGCTGCTGTTACCTAACCGGGAGGGGAGTGTGGTGTGGTGTGTGACTACCTGGGACGACCTGGATAGTCCAGGGCATCACACATACAGTATAGAAGTTTGCATTATACACAAAAAAAAAAAATATATATATATAATAATAATATGGTTTGAAATAATATGTCTACATTTTTACAAAACATTTGACTTGTTACAAATTAAGACATTTTAATTGGGGAGGTCCGGGCACAGGGGCCAAAGAGCTCATCCAACACTAAAGACAAACTTTACACGATTTCTATTGAGCAATTATTCATCTCAGGAAAGAGTTTGCCTTAACACTTCTGCCTCTCCATTTTGGCTTTCAATAGGAGTCTTAAAGGGAACCTGTCAGGCCCAATATGCACCAAGACCACAAGCAGTTTTGGGTGCATATTGCTAATCCCTGCTGTAACGCCTGCCTGGATCCAAAGACTCAGACGGGCTGTAATGGACAGGCTAGAGGGAAACTACTTCACCAAGCAGGACCCCTAGAACCCTGAAACCCTTTAACCCCTATACAGGGATTTGGTATTACACAGGGCCCAAGGTGATCACTACCTGTGGAGGGCTGCAGCCCGGAGAGTAGTCGTCAGGCAGGGTCAAACCAGGAATTGCAGTACAGGGACAGAATCGGCAGGCAAGGACGTAATCAGCAAAGGAAGCAGAGGCAAATCCGGATCGGGCAGCGGGGTACATAAACGACAGGCAGAAGGGTAGACAGAAAACAAGCAAGGTCAGTGCACAGGAATCAAAATACAAACAGCACACGAACCAGGAATACAAACTATCTCTGGCAGTGGTTACATGACAGGAGGGGGAATAAGAAGGGTGTGGTGTCTTCCCATTGGCTGCAGGTGAATGATGGTAACTTCATAAAGGCGGTTTTTCCCCCCCCGACTGGCCCACCCTCTTAGCATGTTAGCTCATCCACAGGGGCGTGCCAACATGTTATTCAATGCCTAGCGTCCTCAGCAGTGATGCGCGTACCTGTAGCCGTTGTCACCGCCTCAGATGCTGGGTTTAGGGTCAGTGAGCATGATTAGAAGTCCCAGCACTTCCGGTCATGCGCACTAGACCTCTCTGAAGCCGGGACAGGTACATCCGACTTCATAGTGCGCATTATACTGGAAGTGCCCGGGACTTCTGATCATGTGCACTGAGCCATAACCCTGCGCCTGAGGTGGTGACAGTGGACACAGGTACGCGCGTGATGGCTGATGACACTGGGAATTGAATAGCATGTTACCAGGACCCTGTGGGTATGCTAACATGCTAAGAGGGTGGACTAGTTAGGGGGAAAAAAATAAACATCCTTGCAACTAGTCCCTGTGCTCATTGGCATTCAATAAAGGATCTTTATCTATGCTAGTGTATACAGGGACAGTTAGGCAGGGATTAGCAATATGTACCCAGAACTGCTCGTGGTTCTGGGTGCATATTGGACCTGACAGGTTCCCTTTAAGACCCGCCCCACCCTCTATGGTTCAAAAGGTCCAATATGTCAAACGTGTATATAAGTGAAGTTACTCATAACAAGAGGCGATTTTCTAATTATATATTCCCTTTAAAAAAAAGTAATTATAACAAATAGAGGTCATACAGATCCGACGCCCATGAAAAGCAAGGAATTTATGACAACATTGTGCAAAGCTCATACAGATCTAGAAGCAGTTCCTCTGACTATAATATCAAACTGGTCTTGCTCCCTCCCCACCCCCAAAAAAGACAAAAAATACAATACAATAGATTTATAAATAGATGTCCTCAGTCACAGACAATCCGTATTTGGTTATATACACACATAGCTCTGTTAACATGGCAAGTAACGAGTCCACTTGGCTTTTATTAAATTATTGAAAAAAATACAGAATATTACTAGTTTTCATTGTGCTCTGCAGATAGTGTTCACAACTGGAATGCCAGAATCATAAAATGGGGAATGGCTATTTATTTATTTTTTTCGCACTTTTTTTGTGTGGATCGTTTGCTGTTTACTATTGGTTTATGAAAAATGTATAGCTTTAAAGATTATACATTAAACCACTTTATGTGCAGGGAGAGGCCCAGCTATGGAGGAGTAGAATAATAATAATAATAATAATAATAATAAAAAATATGTATTCACTTATATAGCGCTATTAATTCCACAGCGCTTTACATACATAGGCAACACTGTCACCATTGGGGCGCTCAATCTAAATTCCCCATCAGAATGTTTTTGGAGTGTGGGAGGAAACCGGAGAACCCGGAGGAAACCCACGCAAACACGGGGAGAACATACAAACTCCTTGCAGATGTTGTCCTTAAACACACTATTCTCTGCTCCCGCTCTATAACCAGCCCCAAGCCCTGCCTGACCCATCAAAAAAAGCTTAAACTGAGCCAATGTCGGCTAGAAGGAAGATCTCACTACTGCAAAAGTCCGGATCCGCGCGGCTGCGGGCTGAGAATACCAGCCCCCAGCTGGCTTTATCTTGGCTGGGGATCGCATGTTGTTTTTTTTTAATTATTTATTTAAATTAAAAAAAAAGCCACATGCGATTTCTCTTAGACCGGAGTCACTTGTGAGAAACTAGCAGGAGTCTGACATTACATCCCCAGCACAGCTGCACACTTATGACAGGAGCGTGTATGTGTTTCTAGGTACATACACACTCCTGTTCAGAGAGGCAGGCCGTGCCGTGTGATGCCATGCCAGACTTGTATGAGTCTGACATCGCATTACCACCACAGCCGTATACTCTTCTGGCAGGAGCGCATGTGTTTCTGTCTACGTGCACTCCTGTACATTAAACTATAGTCTGTCAGCATGGCCGTCAAACTCATTCTGCCTGCCCTCGTCGGATCGCTGGCGTTACTTAGTTTCAAAACTGGTAAGTACCAGCGTGATAGACTGGCTGGGAATCCCCAATTCCGTTGACTTTTACAATTTTTGGATTTTTTTGATTGCCTGTATAATAGACTGCCCAGGCCCCACCACCTCTATTCCCCTTTAAAAAGACACGCAAACATATTCCTTAAACATTCCATACTTTATTGAAAACTTTCATTTTCTTTTAAGGAGAGACGGGGAACAAACGCTCTCATCTTTTTCCTTTGGCAAAATTTGGTTATAGCTTAGAAAAAGGCCTTAAAATTGCTAAACACAACGGGGTTTTAGGACATTGTCCGCCTACCAGCCGTCCAGTGCGGGTATCTCCCACCACTTCTACCAACCCCTTCCGCTGCTGCGACTGAAAAAACATACCAAAACAACAAATGTATTTTAACCAAAAGGGGGAGGGAGGGCGGGAAACAGGTCTGGGTCTTTTCCAGAGAGACCGGAAGCTGGGCAGCGCGGTGACCTATAAGCCGGGGGCCAGGGTCAGCGCACATCACACAACAGGGCACAGGGGAGCAGGAGGAGTCTCTTTTTATAGAGGACACCTCTTTATTAAACGAACTAACAGGGGCCGGCAGTCAGGGGGCAGCATACCACTCTTGGCTGCAGTGCCCCTCAATGTCCTTATATTCATCTTGGTGTGCCAAGTTTTTTCTACATTTTATCACGTTTGAACCCTTCTTGAGCATCTGTGGTGTTTTTCCAAAAATTAGACCTCCCCCAAAAATAAGCCCTAGCAGGGATTTTCAGCATTTTCGGAGAAAGGCTTAAATATAAACCCTCCCCCAAAAAATAAGCCCTAGTCGCGGATCTATAATGAAGTGTCTGTGCAGCTAAAAAAGGTTACAGATACTGCAGGACACTTCATTATAGACAGCGGGTACCCCACAATCACTCACCAGACGCTGAGTGGGAGGCCCTGCAGTGATCACACACCCGCACACATCAGCTCTCACGCACACACACAATCAGATCTCACACGTACACCAGATCTCACACACAAACATCGGATCGCACACACAGTCAGATCGCACACACAAACATCGGATCACACGCAAACATCAAATCACACACACACAAACATCGGATCGCACACACATCGGATCGCATACACACTCACCTCATCCAGCGACACCGATCTCTTTTTGCCGGGAGAATCCTGAGAGGCAGTGCAATGGACCGCAACGAACAGGACCTGCGGCCGGACACGTGACTTGCTTCATTCCCGCTCCCTACGGCCGTAAGCGCTGGATGTGATGTGATGTGTGCGCGGCGATCGGGTGAGTGTGTGTGAGTGTGATCGGCTGCGTGTGTCTGCATTCGGCTGTGTGTATTTGTGATCGGATGTGAGTATCTGTGATCGGCTGTGTGTGCCTGCGATCGGCTGTGTGTGCCTGCGATCGGCTGTGTGTGCCTGCGATCGGCTGTGTGTGCCTGCGATCGGCTGTGTGTGCCTGCGATCGGCTGTGTGTGCCTGCGATCGGCTGTGTGTGCCTGCGATCGGCTGTGTGTGCCTGCGATCGGCTGTGTGTGCCTGCGATCGGCTGTGTGTGCCTGCGATCGGCTGTGTGTGCCTGCGATCGGCTGTGTGTGCCTGCGATTGGATGTATTTGTGATCGGCTGTGTGTGCCTGTGATCGGATGTGTGTATTTGTGATCGGCTGTGTGTGCCTGTGATCGGATGTGTGTATTTGTGATCGGCTGTGTGTGCCTGTGATCGGATGTGTGTATTTGTGATCGGCTGTGTGTGCCTGTGATCGGATGTGTGTATCTGTGATCGGCTGTGTGTGCCTGTGATCGGCTGTGTGTGCCTGTGATCGGCTGTGTGTGCCTGTGATCGGATGTGTGTGCCTGTGATCGGATGTGTGTGCCTGTGATCGGATGTGTGTATCTGTGATCGGCTGTGTGTGCCTGTGATTGGATGTGTGTATCTGTGATCGGCTGTGTGCGCCTGCGATTGGATGTGTGCGCCTGCGATCGGCTGTGTGTGCCTGCGATTGGCTGTGTGTGCCTGCGATCTGCTGTGTGTGTCAGCTAGCAGCAGGGTAGGATGGCGTGCAGCGGAGATCACAGGAGGACCTTGGAACCACGCAGACGTCCTGGTCTGGTGAGTAGGAGTCTCCTGGGAAGTGTCTGCTTTTTTGGTGGGTAAACTTTCTCCTAATGCGTTTCTCCAAGAATAAGACCTCCTCCAAAAATAAGCCCTAGTGCTTTTTTGGGGGGCAAAAAAAATATAAGACAGTGTCTTATTTTTGGAAAAACACGGTATAATTCCAAGTGTGCCATAAACCCTATTCTACTATCCCATAGGCTCAGACAGAATCGAGGAGGTGTTTACTCAACAGGAAATTCAGAAGATGGTGCATCAGGGAAGTTACCCCCATGTCCCCCAGATTGAACGTTCTCTTTATTTTACCATCTTTTGCCATCAACCCAGGCTTCGGAATCGAGGTTGCTCGAAGTGGTGAAGGGAGTAAGTAGTAGAGGACATCATTCATTAGGTCTCTGTACCAAGGATTGCATCTACCCTGGTACTACCCAGTGTCATCACCCCTTTATTAAAATATGATCCACAGTTTAGTTATCGTAAAACGTGCTTGAAATTATATTAGACAAAAGACACCTCCATACTTCCACTAGCAGATACATAATCTTTTAGGAAAAACATAAAAAAAATAAAATATATACTATAATTATATATATACTATAATTATATATATATATATATATATATATATACATATACACACACACACACACACACACACACACACACACATATATGTACACATATATATACATACAGTTAGGTCCAGAAATATTTGGACAGTGACACAAGTTTTGTTATTTTAGCTGTTTACAAAAACATGTTCAGAAATACAATTATATATATATATATATATAATATGGGCTGAAAGTGCACACTCCCAGCTGCAATATGAGAGTTTTCACACCCAAATCGGAGAAAGGGTTTAGGAATCATAGAGGAGGCTATGCATTACAGAGCTTTTTCAAGGGACCAAAAGTAATTGGACAAGGGACTCTAAGGGCTGCAATTAACTCTGAAGGCGTCTCCCTCGTTAACCTGTAATCAATGAAGTAGTTAAAAGGTCTGGGGTTGATTACAGGTGTGTGGTTTTGCATTTGGAAGCTGTTGCTGTGACCAGACAACATGCGGTCTAAGGAACTCTCAATTGAGGGGAAGCAGAACATCCTGAGGCTGAAAAAAAAGAAAAAATCCATCAGAGAGATAGCAGACATGCTTGGAGTAGCAAAATCAACAGTCGGGTACATTCTGAGAAAAAAGGAATTGACTGGTGAGTTTGGGAACTCAAAAAGGCCTGGGCGTCCACGGATGACAACAGTGGTGGATGATCGCCGCATACTTTCTTTGGTGAAGAAGAACCCGTTCACAACATCAACTGAAGTCCAGAACACTCTCAGTGAAGTAGGTGTATCTGTCTCTAAGTCAACAGTAAAGAGAAGACTCCATGAAAGTAAATACAAAGGGTTCACATCTAGAAGCAAACCATTCATCAATTCCAAAAATAGACAGGCCAGAGTTAAATTAGCTGAAAAACACCTCATGAAGCCAGCTCAGTTCTGGAAAAGTATTCTATGGACAGATGAGACAAAGATCAACCTGTACCAGAATGATGGGAAGAAAAAAGTTTGGAGAAGAAAGGGAACGGCACATGATCCAAGGCACACCACATCCTCTGTAAAACATGGTGGAGGCAACGTGATGGCATGGGCATGCATGGCTTTCAATGGCACTGGGTCACTTGTGTTTATTGATGACATAACAGCAGACAAGAGTAGCCGGATGAATTCTGAAGTGTACCGGGATATACTTTCAGCCCAGATTCAGCCAAATGCCGCAAAGTTGATCGGACGGCGCTTCATAGTACAAATGGACAATGACCCCAAGCATACAGCCAAAGCTACCCAGGAGTTCATGAGTGCAAAAAAGTGGAACATTCTGCAATGGCCAAGTCAATCACCAGATCTTAACCCAATTGAGCATGCATTTCACTTGCTCAAATCCAGACTTAAGACGGAAAGACCCACAAACAAGCAAGACCTGAAGGCTGCGGCTGTAAAGGCCTGGCAAAGCATTAAGGAGGAAACCCAGCGTTTGGTGATGTCCATGGGTTCCAGACTTAAGGCAGTGATTGCCTCCAAAGGATTCGCAACAAAATATTGAAAATAAAAATATTTTGTTTGGGTTTGGTTTATTTGTCCAATTACTTTTGACCTCCTAAAATGTGGAGTGTTTGTAAAGAAATGTGTACAATTCCTACAATTTCTAGCAGATATTTTTGTTCAAACCTTCAAATTAAACGTTACAATCTGCACTTGAATTCTGTTGTAGAGATTTCATTTCAAATCCAATGTGGTGGCATGCAGAGCCCAACTCGCGAAAATTGTGTCACTGTCCAAATATTTCTGGACCTAACTGTATATACATACATACATACATACATACATACATATATATATATATATATATATATATATACACATACATACATACATACACATACACACACACACACACACACACACACGTATACAATGTTTTAAATGAAAAATATTCTGGTTTCTGCTCCTCAATACGACCCCGTTGTGTCTGCTCAGCATTCACAAATACAGCACTGCAGAAATAGAGACTCAAAGATAATGACCTTAAATATTATAATACCCTATAGATATTGGGCAAAAAAAAGGTTCTGTTCCATAAAGTGCCTTACAGAAATTGACGTCAGAAATTGACGCCCAAAGCTTTAGTGCCCCATAGCGAGAACACTATATATTTCAAAACTTCATAAATCAAAATATGCACTTGAAAAACACATGGGATTTTTTTGAATTAAAAGGGAACCTGTCAGCTGATACTGTATATGCTGCTCAAACCACAATGGCTGTATCATTTGTTTTATTCTACAAGGTATATTATCCTCCTTTTGCACACACATAGGGATTGATGTGTCACTATTTGGGAGCAGGGCAAGAAGAAGCCAGTGACCGACCACTTGGACTAGTCACCTGAGCCTCACGGTCCTTGGGCGGCTTTTAAATATATGATTTTCTCTGAAATGCCATAGTGATTCAGAATAAAACATTCATGGCTAAACACAGCTAGTGGTCAGAGTGTCAGCTCTCAGGTTCTTTTTAAACAAAAATAGAGCTCGCAGTGAAAAAAAGAAAAAAAAAATTACTGCAATAAATCATATCTTCTATTTTTACTTTGCGTTACATGTGAACAATAAAGGCTTCCCTTACACATACAATATATTTTTCGACCAATAATTACATGTAAAAATCCCAGCATTACATACAGTTGAAACCAGAACTTTCCCTCTGCTCTCTATAAAAACACATCTGCAGGTTTTTCTCACTATCTGAAAAGAAATCAGAATAAACCTTTCCCGTTTTAGGTCAATTAGGAACCAAAATTATTTCTATTTGCCAAATGCCAGAATAACGAGAGAGAGGGAATGCTTTAAGGCATTTTTAGCACTTTCTGCAAGGGCAAAAGTTTCCATCCATTACATTAGTATTTGGTGCGATTGCCCTTACACTGTATGACTTGGGTCAAACATTTTGATCTCCTTCCACAAGCTTCTCACAATAGTTAGTAGGAATTTGGGCCCATTCCTCCTGACAGAACTGGTGTAACTGAGCCATGTTTGTAGGTCGCCTTGCTCGCACCGGCCTTTTCAGCTTTACCCATAAATTTTCAATAAAATTGAGATCAGGGTTTTGTGATAGCCACTCCAAATCATTGACTTTGTTATCCTTAAGCCACTTTGTAATCAGTTTGGCAGTATGCTTCAGGTCATTATCCATTTGGAAGATCCATTTCCACCCAATCTTAAGTTCCTGGCTGATGTTTTGAGATGTTGCTTCAGTATTTCCACAGACGGTAATCTTCTTTCCTCATCATGCCATCTATTTTGTGAAGTCCACCAGTCCTTCCTGCAGCAAAACAACCCCACAACATGATGCTGCCACCCCCATGTTTCACAGTTGGGATGGTGTTCTTAGGATTCAAAGCCTCTCCCTTTTTCCTCCAAACGTTACGATGGTCATTATGGTCATACAGTTCAATTTTAGTTTTGTCAGACCACAGGACAGGTCTCCAAAAATTAAGGTCTTTGTTCCTGTGTGCATTTGCAAACAGCAAACATTAATATGTCTCTTTTATGTTTCTTTTGGAGTAATAGCTTCTTCCTGGCAGAGTGGCCTTTCTGCCCATGCTGATACAGTACTTGTTTCACTGTGGATAATGACACAATCTTACCAGCTACTGCCAGCATCTTCACAAGGACTTTTGCTTTTGGGCTAATATGCATGTTTGATTAAATCATGTTTATCTCTGCTACACAGAACCCGTCTCCTTCCTGAGTGGTATGATAGATGGACATTCCCATGAAATGCACAATTACACCTGCTTTGGAGGTAGAAATAGGCCCCCTTACCTCTTGGACCACTATGTGGCTACACAGGTTGTACCAATGATATGTGCGCCCATGGTATCATCCACCACTTACCTACTGGCATCTCCCTGGTGCCTCTTGTGTTTGGACTTGTGTAATAATATTATTGTTGTAGAGTGATGCACATATTACGACTTCCCAGGTCTACTAATCAGAAAAAGCATCAAAGATGCTGGAAGGTACAAGGCGTTTGATGGACTCCCGTCTGGCTACCACTGACATCGCTACAGGACCAGGGCCCTGCAATCTGATTCTCTCATGTCACTTCGGCTATGTTCACACACTGCATCTTTTGCTGCATTTGTGGTGCAATTTTGAGGACACAAAGATGCACCTAAATAAATAAAAGAAATAAAGTCTATGAGATTTATATTTTGCTGTCTACACTGTGTATCTTATTTTGGCTGCATCTTGGCTGCGTTTTCGAAGGTGTAGCATGTCAATTCTTTTTGCGTTTTTTTCCATCGGTTTTGAGCCCTTCCAGTTAATACATTTGACTTGACAAAAGCATTGTGCACAATGCGGTTAAAAACGCATACATTTTTTTATGTGTTTTTGCCGCAGGTGCGTTTTTTGTACATTTTTTGAGGGCTAAAAACGCTGCATCTCTGTGGATAGCAAAGATGCACTGTGTGAACATAGCCTTAGAATCACTAGCATTAAACTTGCAATACAAATGTACATTTTTGAAAAAACAAGTCTAGTCTCTGGGAGAAAGAAAAAAAAACAAAAAAAATGTTTTATGAAAAAGCTAAAAACTTTAGTAATTAAAGCACCATTCCAGCATTTTGGGGGTTTTTTTCAGATCTAGAGTGGTTCTTTAAAATGTAAGCTCCCTGCTCTGTCATATCCATAGCCATCCGGTGTTTACACTGGTCCTGCGGTGTTGGAAGTCAGACGATATAGCACAAGCTTCCAATGCATCTCTATGAGAGCCAGAATGAGGCTCTCATAGATTTGTATTGAGTTGTGACCTTATGCATGCTCCATGAAACACTGGCGCTGCCGGCAGGTCACAAATCGCCGAGACCAACCGGAGTGGTGGCAATAGAAGGTGAAGTCACCAGAAGGTAAGTGTATGACAGGTGTCTGGGGGCTTAGATTAAAAGCACCACTACAGCAATGCAATAAAAAAAAAAAAATGCTGGCGTCATGCTTTGAATTGCTGTAAAAATAGTAAAAAAAAATAAAAAAATAAAAAAAATAGAACCCACTAGAAATAAATCAGTCTAAAATGCAGTTTTTCTAACAAAAAAAGGAATTCTGACTGGGAATGTATATGTTACGCACATTACATTTTTCACGGATAGATCAAAAAAACAAATATTAAAAAAGGCATCTTAAAATGTAATTTTCCCTAAAAGATGCATTACATAGGTAATCACCAAAAAGGATACTCTGACCTGCAGGAGCTGCTCTCCGAGTCAATGTCTTCCTCGCTGCCACCATCCTCGGGTTCTGGTTTGGTAAGCCACTGCCCCGCTTCAGATGCACCTGCTGTGAGTTCGGCTGAGGAGACATTATGCTCAGGGGCAGATGCCATGGTGCATGGAAGCAGATTTTGGAAGCCCTGATTGCAGGTTCTCCTGTTATCCACGGACTGCAAGGGCTGGGAAAGATTGCTCGATTCCAAAAACTTTCTGTCCCCAGTCGCCAGGTTCTGATCACCACTCAAAAAGTCTCCCGGTTGGATAGCACTGACCGGTGCGGTCGGGTGACCAAACCACCTCCATCTGATTTTTAGTATCTGCTTTACATCAAAGTCCTTGCGGGAGCCAGACATTCTTTTAGAGAGCAAAACGATTGTCTAGGCAACTAAAGGAGGAAGAAAAAAACCCACGCCGCCCAGCCAAGATCTACATATCCAACCTGATAGAAGGAAAGGACCAGCTGTAGGCGAGCACAGGATGGAGGACGAGAGGATAACCCTTTCTTGGATGCCAGAGATTACTCATTACCACTTGAAGTCATGTAGATGCCCTGTAAGGAGATGCAGCCCATCTGCCTCCAGGATGAGACCATCAGAAGTGCAGCACTTTCCACCGCATTTCTCCCCGTGTCTGTGACTATTTGCTTTTCAAAGACACTGACAGCGTTCATTAAAATCTTTCCGATGCTCAACGCCTCCCCCTTCCCCATACCCACAAATGACAGCTCCATTCGCATGCTTCATCTTCTGAGGCCACAAGAGCTCAATGCGCCAACAATTATGTTCTCTCAGCATCATTATTCCTGGCTGACCTGTCAAAAATACAGTATATAAAGCGGAAAGGATAACCGGCACATGAATATCGTCCTCAGAGTCTGCCAGACTTGTTTACATCTAATGGACGGTTAATTAATATTTCAGCATAATGGACCTGATCAATACGTTCCACATTTCTACAACCAGTGCGATGTTCGGAAACTACGGCCGAGCGAAGGCCATATGCTGCCCACATTGCTGCAAAATCCTTCCCGGGGAGAGGAGTTAAAAGCACTCAAGGAATTACAGTCTGGACCCAAGACAAAAAAAGTGCAAGCCAGTATATACCGTGAAAGCGAAAAAACACCAAAAAATATATTATCAGATACAAATATCAGAAAATGTCATGTATAATGGATATTGATCAAGGGATAGCTTATAATATATTCTGAGCCAAAGAGAAAAAAGGGGTCTACCAGGTCATCTGCCCTAAGTGATGGTGTTTGTAAGGTACTTAAAGTGAACCTGGCAGGTTCTATATGCACCCAGAACCACGAGGAGTTCTGAGTGCATATTGCTAATCCCTGCCTAACTGTCCCTGTATCTAGTAGCATACATAGAGATCTTTAGAGTATTTCTAAAAATCCTTTATGATATGATAATGAGCACAAGGGACTAGTCGCAAGGGCATTAGCTCCGCTGACTAGTCTGCCCTCTTAGCATGTGAGTATGCCCACAGGGGTGTGCTGAAATGCTATGCAATGCATACTACCCAACATCATCAGTGGTGATGCGCGTACCTGTGTCCATTGTCACCGCCTCAGACGCCAGGTTGAGGGTCGGTGCACATGATCAGAAGTCCCTGGCACTTCCGGTCATGCGCACTAGACCTCTATGAAGCCGGGACGCGTACACCCAGCTTCATAGTGCACATGACCGTAAATGCGGTGACTTCTGATCATGCGCACTGACCCCAAATCCGGCATTGGAGGCGGTGACAGTGGACACAGGTATGTGCATCACCACTGATTACGCTGGGCAGTATGCATTGCATAGCATGTTAGCACGCCCCTGTGGGCGTGCTAACATGCTGAGGGTGGACTAGTCAGGGGAACTAACGCCCTTGTGACTAGTCCCTGTACTTATAAGCATATCATAAAGGATTTTTAGAAATATTTTATCCAAAGATCTGTTTACGTGTCCTACTAGATGCGGGGACAGTTTGGTGGCTATTTTTGTTCTGGTTGCACATTGCACCTGACAGGTTCCCTTTAATTTCAGGGTTAAAACACCAAATTAAATCTATGTAACAGGTGAAGAAAGGCCCAGCTTCAACCTTGCTTAAAGGGGTTGTCCGGTCTAAATCGACAAGCCTGGAGTTGTTCTACGTGACTACAGACTTGTGAATTCACACATTGTGCGCTTTGAGGATTGGCCAGTGTCAGAGCCAGGAACGGCAGCGACATGACTGTAAGTATGAGATATGCAGACTACGGCCAGAACCCAACTAGAATATTTCTGACACGCTCAATACAAGTTTACCGACCAAGGCCTATGGTGCCCAATCATTACATGGGCAAACAGGGCATTACCGGGGCTTAAAGGGCTATTTCCATCTCCAAGATCCTATACCAATAGGTAGCAGGTGTAATAATAATAATAATCATAATAATAATCATAATAATAGCAACTACCGTCAACATGTAGAAATGTAGTATAATTGTCCTAATTTGGCATGTCACTTTCATCGTGTGCAAGGCATTACAGTAGCTTATGTATCCATGGTTATGGCCACACATAATGTGCCAGGTAGTTGCTAGTTGTTCATAACAATGGATACCTAAGCTACTGTAATGCCCAACACATGAGGTAAGCAACATAAAAATAGTTCTCCTGATTAGCTATGTCGCTTACCTCATGTGCAGGGCATTACAGTAGTTTAGGTATTCATGGTTACAACTATTAGCAACTAAATCTCACTAGGAGTGGTCATATATATGGATATATAAGCTACTGTAATGCCTTGCACATGAAGTAAGTGACATAGCGAATCAGGAGAACTATACTACATTTCTAATTGGAGGCATTTGCTAATATTATTACACCTACTAGATATCGGGATAGGATCCTGGAGATGGGAATACCCCTTTAGGCTCTGTACAGTGACATCGCTGTGTACTATCCTATATTTTGACATCCCTGTGTCAATTAACATTGCATTACAATACTACGTTGATTATCCATGTGCTGTGACATCACTATCATATCAATAATTTTATTCTCCCCATTTTGTAACATAACTTTGCACATTATTCCCACAATGTGATAATCTCTCCATAAAACTTTCAGGTCTTTATTTTCGCATTAGCTGTCATATAATTGTGTCTGTAATTCCTGTTTTGTCATATTTTGTGCATTATCCCGATGTGAATCATTCTTGCACTGTGATATTACCATAACATTTACCAGAGATTAGTGATGAGCGGACCCATACTGTAAAAGTCCGGATCCATGCGGTTTCCACTGTACCCACATTCCAGGCCTTGAATTACAGCTAATGATCCAGATCCGACAACTCAGGAAATAAAAAAAATAAAGAAAGAAAATAGGAATGAAACAAGCACTTCATACTTACCGAGTCTCCGGCGCGGCGCTAACTGCTCCTGCAGGTCTGACGTAATGCACACAAGCTCCCATGATGATTCCAGCTCTGGTACATCTGAATTCACAGTGAGCACTATAGAACATAACTGCCCGCTGTGAGCTTCAGGCAGCAACTGAGTGAGCCACGCGATCAGCTGTTATGTCACTCAGGTGATTTGCGATCACAGCTGGAGAATCCCACGGCCCTCCACCTGTGTCCACAGGTAACCTGACCTCAGTAAAGTCAGTGACCTCACCTGAGGTGGGGGTCACTGAGTTTGCCTGAAGCTCACAGCGGGCAGTTATGTTCTATGTCACTCGCTGTGAATTCAGATGTAGCAGAGCTGGAATCATTGTAGAAACTACTGTAGGACCTAGTGTGGATTACGTCGAACCTGCAGGGGTGGCTTGGGAGTTAACAAAAGTGGTGAAAGAGGGTGTTTTTTGTATTTTATTTCAAATAAAGGATTTTTTTCAATGTTTGTGTTTTCATTTCTTTTCACTTACAGATTAGTAATTGGTGGGTCTCAGACTCCTTCCAATAATAATCCATGGCTTAGTGGCAGCTGTGATTAACCCCTTATTACCCAGATTGCCACCGCACCAGGGCAATCGGGAAGAGCCTGGTAAAGTGCTGGGACAGTCACATCTAATGGATGTGGGAATTCCAGGCAGCTGCAGGCTGATATTTTAAGGTTGGGGAAGCCCAATAACCATGGAAAGATAGGCACACGGCAGTATTTAGCCGTATCTGTGCTGGTTATCATAATACGGAGGGGCCCTATGCCAAATAAATTACATTATTTTCATACCACGATAGACACATATAGCATCTGTGGTTGGAAGCAGTTATCTAACACACTGGCACCCAGGGTGGGGGCATGTCTAACTGCAACCAATCACAGACGCTGGCGGGTGGGAAAAGCAATGCATATGCAATGAAGAATAATGAGCATCCCCGGAAGTAAATGAGTGGTCGAGGGAGCAGTTACAGCCACGCCGGAGACTCAGTAAGTATGAAGCGCATGAGCCTATCCCCCCATCCCTTCTACCATTTTTAATTGCCGAATTTTGGTCCCCATAGACTTATATGGAGACCGGCCTCCAACCAGATAACAGAGTTCAATTGCGGCCCGGAACCAGATTTTTTTTTTTTTTTTTTTTAAATCCAGTTAGGCCGGTCCCGGTTATCTGCGAGTCCGTCCATCACTATCAGAGATGTCTCTGTACAGTCTCCATGTGTAGTCTGGGGTCAGTAACTCTCTACCTCCCCTCTATGTATAGTGTGGGTTCTGTCACTCTCTACCTGTCCACCAATGTCCAGTGCGGGGTCTGTCACTCTCTACCTGTCCACCAATGTCTAGTGCGGGGTCTGTCACTCTCTACCTGTCCACCAATGTCTAGTGCGGAGTCTTTCACTCTCTACTTGCCCTCCATGTGTAGAGCGGGGGTCGCTCACTCTCTAGCTGCCCTCCATGTGTAGAGCGGGGTCGCTCACTCTCTAGCTGCCCTCCATGTGTAGAGCGGGGGTCGCTCACTCTCTAGCTGCCCTCCATGTGTAGAGCGGGGTCGCTCACTCTCTAGCTGCCCTCCATGTGTAGAGCGGGGTCGCTCACTCTCTAGCTGGCCTCCATGTGTAGAGCGGGGTCGCTCACTCTCTAGCTGGCCTCCATGTGTAGAGCGGGGTCGCTCACTCTCTAATTGGCCTCCATGTGTAGAGCGGGGTCGCTCACTCTCTAGCTGCCCTCCATGTGTCGAGCGGGTGTCGCTCACTCTCTAGCTGCCCTCCATGTGTCGAGCGGGGTCTGTCACTCTCTAGCTGCCCTCCATGTGTAGTGTTGAGTCCGTCACTGCCCTCCTGGATAGCAAATGGTCGGTGGGTATGGAGGTTCCTCCTAGCCCAGACCACAATCACACTTTTTTCTCTTATTTTAAGTGTGGGTCCCCAGGGTGATAGCAATATCTCCCAGGGTGACAGTGTAAGGGAGGCTATACATTGGATGACTTTGGCAATACCAAGTGAATCGATTTACACTTCTGCTATTACCTTAGTTTAATCTTTACACATCTGTTGTGATATGATTATACGGAGTTAATGAATACTGTCATATCACCGATTTCAATATTTTACATATAATAGAATATCTTTCATTTGCACTTAGAAAATAACAGAAAATAACAGTTTTTGTTTTTAGAGCAATAGTTTAAGTTACATTTCATTAAAAAATGTCAATATTAAAAAGATATTATTATATTATCATAAAACATTGCAAATAACGTGCACAGGTCTCAAGACAAATACAGCAAATAATTTTTCTTACTATTGGATAGATCTGGAAAAGTGGTCCATGAATTGGGTGCTGTGGCTATATCAATAGCTGCATCAGGTGCAGTAGGTAAAGCCACAGAAGATCATTTTCCGTAGTATTAATGATGTGACTGTTTCTGGACTTTTCTGCGCCTCGGAATACGCTTCTGTATGAATCAGAGGACGTCACACAAAGCATTCAGCAATAAAACTGGAAACAATCTGCACGATCATCACATACGGTAAATGTCAGGGTCCCCTAATATTAATCATTTAAATGGTTTTATGCGGCAGTTTTGAGGTCAGAAGTTTTCCATTGTAATCAATATTTCTTCTAAGAGTAATGTCATAGTGGCCATTTGTCACTGGTGCATTTCCACCGCAGGAAAAGAGCAAAGAATATTCTTCATGAAATATTTAGGAGAGATTCTGCCGAAGATGAGAATGACTGAAATATTGTGTTTTCTGATTTTCTGGTGGGTCAGAGGATACATATAAAGATATTACAGCATCAACAAAAAGTGTCATGTTATATCATATATATGTTTCATAATATTATATATATATATATATATATATATATATATATATATATATATATATATATATATATATATATATATATATATATATATATATATATATATATATATATATATATATATATATATATATATACATACATATATACACACACACACACACACACACACACACACACACACACACACACATATATATATATATATATATATATATATACACACATACACATATATATACATACACACACACACATTAAAAAAGGAAACCTCCAAAAGACAACCAGAATTAACATAATGGGCAGATATACAGTGTAGCTGCAACCATTACTACCAACTCAAATCAAAGCTATAGAACCGCAGAAAATGAGTTCAAGGTGAGAAAAAAAAAATCATTTTTATTAAACAAAATGTAGTGACACAAATAATTAAAAAACGGACAGGAAGGCAAAAAAGTGGCCATGCAGCAGAATGGTTAATGGCAGCCAGAACACATAAAAGTATAGCACGTATGGAGAAGTAGGAAATGTACATGAGTCTCTTACCGCATTTACATCACCATATTATGCAATACCATATTAAAGGAGATTCCTACTAAAAGACTCATACGTACGTTTCGCAATCTGTGGAGACAGACCACAACCAAGCTTCTTCAGGGAAGGAGAGGGCTCCATACGTGCTGTACTTTTATGTGTTCTGGCTGCCATTAACAATTCTGCTGCATGGCCACTTTTATGCCTTCCTATCCGTTTTAATTGTGTCACTACATTTTGTTTAATAAAAATGAATTATTTCACCTTGAACTCATTTTCTCCAATATATATATACACACACACACACACACACAGTACAGACCAAAAGTTTGGACACACCTTCTCATTCAAAGAGTTTTCTTTATTTTCATTATTCTGAAAATTGTAGATTCTAATTGAAGGCATCAAAACTATGAATTAACACATGTAGAATGAAATACGTAACAAAAAAGTGTGAAACAACTAAAATAGGTCTTATATTCTAGTTCTTCAAAGTAGCCACCTTTTGCTTTGATTACTGCTTTGCACACTCTTGGCATTCTCTTGATGAGCTTCAAGAGGTAGTCACCGGAAATGGTCTTCCAACAGTCTTGAAGGAGTTCCCAGAAATTCTTAGCACTTGTTGGCCCTTTTGCCTTCACTCTGCGGTCCAGCTCACCTCAAACTATCTCGATTGGGTTCAAGTCTGGTGACTGTGGAGACCAATTCATCTGGCGTAGCACCCCATCACTCTCCTTCTTAGTCAAATAGCCCTTACATAGCCTGGAGGTGTGTTTTGGGTCATTGTCCTGTTGAAAAATAAATGATGGTCCAACTAAACGCAAACCGGATGGAATAGCACGCCGCTGCAAGATGCTGTGGTAGGCATGCTGTTTCTGTATGCCTTCAATTTTGAATAAATTCCTAATAGGGTCAGCAGCAAAGCACCCCCACACCATCACACCTCCTCCTCCATGCTTCACGGTGGGAACCAGGCATGTAGAGTCCATCCGTTCACCTTTTCTGCGTTGCATAAAAGCACAGTGGTTGGATCCAAAGATCTCAAATTTGAACTCATCAGACCAAAGCACAGATTTCCACTGGTCTAATGTCCATTCCTTGTGTTCTTTAGCCCAAACAAGTCTCTTCTGCTTGTTGCCTGTCCTTAGCAGTGGTTTCCTAGAAGCTATTTTACCATGAAGGCCTGCTGCACAAAGTCTCCTTTTAACAGTTGTTCTAGAGATGTGTCTGTTGCTAGAACTATGTGTGGCATTGACCTGGTCTCTAATCTGAGCTGCTGTTAACCTGCGATTTCTGAGGCTGGTGACTCAGATAAACTTATCCTCCGCAGCAGAGGTTACTCTTGGTCTTCCTTTCCTGGGGCGATCCTCATGTGAGCCAGTTTCTTTGTAGCGTTTGATGGTTTTTGCCACTGCACTTGGGGACACTTTCAAAGTTTTCCCAATTTTTCGGACTGACGGACCATCATTTCTTAAAGTAATGATGACCACTCACTTTTCTTTACTTAGACTTTGTATTCTGGCAAGAAAAAAAGCAGCTAACAGTATATTCATTAGGACTATATCAGCTGTGTATCCACCAGACTTCTGCACAACACAACTGATGGTCCCAATTCCATTTATAAGGCAAGAAATCCCACTTATTAAACCTGACAGGGCACACCTGTGAAGTGAAAACCATTTCCGGTGACTACCTCTTGAAGCTCATCAAGAGAAAACCAAGAGTGTGCAAAGCAGTAATCAAAGCAAAAGGTGGCTACTTTGAAAAACCTAGAATATAAGACATATTTTCAGTTGTTTCACACTTTTCTGTTAGGTATTTCATTCCACATGTGTTAATTCATAGTTTTGATGCCTTCAATGTGAATCTTCAATTTTCATTGTCATGAACATAAAGAAAACTCTTTGAATGAGGTGTCCAAACTTTTGGTCTGCACTGTGTCTTGCGAAAGTATTCAGCCCCCTGAATATCCGTTTCCCACATTTCAGGCTTCACACAAAGAATCAACAAGTGGGACACAATTGTGAAGTTGAACGATATTTATTGCTTATTTTAAATTTTTGTAAAAAATAAAAAACTGAAAAATGTGGTGTGCAATATTATTCGGCCCCTTTAAATTAATACTTTGTAGCACCACCTTTTGCTGCGATTACAGCTGCAAGTCGCTTGGTGTATGTCTCTATCGGTTTTGCACATCGAGAGACTGAAATTCTTGTCCATTCTTCCTTTGCAAATAGGTGGAGCTGAGTGAGGTTGGATGGAGAGTGTTTGTGAACTGCAGTTTTCAGCTCTTTCCACAGATTCTCGATTGGATTCAGGTCTGGACTTTGACTTGGCCATTCTAACACCTGGATACATGTATTTTTGAACCATTCCATTGTAGATTTTGCTTTATGTTTGTCTTGTTGGAAGACAAATCTTCGTCCCAGTCTCAGGTCTTTTGCAGACTCCGACAGGTTTTCTTCAAAAATGGTCCTGTATTTGGCTCCATCTATCTTCCCATCAATTTTAACCATCTTCCCTGTCCCTACTGAAGGAAAGCAGGCACAAACCATGCTGCTGCCACCACCATGTTAGACAGTGGGGATGGTGTGTTTATGGTGATGAGCTGTGTTGCTTTTACACCAACGATATGTTTGGCATTGTGCCCGAAAAGTTCTATTTTGGTTTCATCTGACCAGAGCACTGTCTTTCACATCTTTGGTGTGTCTCCCAGGTGGCTTGTGGCAAACTTTAAACAACACTTTTCATGGATAGCTTTGAGAAATGGCTTTCTTCTTGCCATTCTCCATAAAGTCCAGATTTGTGCGGTGTACAACTGATTGCGGTCCTATGGAAAGTCTCTCCCACCTTAGCTGTAGATCTCTGCAGTTCATCCAGAGTGATCATGGGCCTCTTGGCTGCATCTCTGATCTGTCGTCTTCTTGTTTGAGATGAAATTTTTGAGAGACGGCCGGGTCTTGGTAGATTTGCAGTGGTACGATACTCCTTCCATTTTAATATGATCACTTGCACAGTGCTTCTTGGGATGTTTAAAGTTGTAGAAATCTTTTTGTAACCAAATCCAGCTTTAAACTTCTCCACAACAGTATCACGGACCTGCCTGTTGTGTTCCTTGGTCTTCATTATGCTCTCTGTGCTTTAAACATAACACTAAAACTATCACAGAGCAGGTGCATTTATACAGAGACTTGATTACACACAGGGGCTTATATTTATCATCAGTCATTTAGGACAACATTGGATCATTCAGAGATCCTCAATGAACTTCTGGAGTGAGTTTGCTGCACTGAAAGTAAAGGGGACGAATAATATTACACGCCCCAATATTCAGTTTTTTTATTTTTTACAAAAGTTTAAAATAAGCCATAAATATCGTTCACATTCACAATTGTGTCCCACTTGTTGATTCATCACCATGAAATTTAATTTTTTTTATCTGTTTGAAGCCTGGGAAAAGGTTGAAAAATTTAAGGGGGCCGAATGCTTTCGCAAGGCAATGTAATATATATATTATACACACACACACATACATACATACATACATACATACATACATACATACATACTACAGTCTCATGCACACATTTATTTTTATTCTTTCTTGATAGAATTTGAGAACTGTAGTGTTTTATTGAAATCTGCAGTATGTCAATTCTTTAAGCGTTGTTGCAGCTTTTTTCACCTATAGACAGCAGTGAAAATAGGAAATTTAAAACAAAAAAAAAGGCTTTTTTGCGATGTTTTTGGTGAATAAAACTAATATGAACTGTAGACAAAAACACACAATCCACATCTAAAAGGATATTGCAGAAAAAGACAACAAAAACACTGCAAACGCAGCATTTGTACTGCCAAGAGAGCAGGTTTTGGCTGCAGAAGAAAAAAACACAAGGTTAATGCTGCAGGTGAAAACAATGGAGGAGAAATGTAGGAAAGCAGCAAAGAACGAGCTGCAGAGATACAACATAAGGGTGCAGTCCCACTTGCCCGTGTATCGTATCGCATCACATCACCCAGCACAACTGCACACTCTCCGGACAGGGGTGGTTGGCTACATGTATTTCTATGCAGCTGAGACTGTTATGATCTGGTCACCGTAGACAATCACAAAAATCCCATCAGCAGAAAAACACAAGAGTAGTTGAAACTGAGCTGACCGCAATCCCCTGTCAGACCACACTAGAAGTAGCCGTGGAGTGCTCCTGAACACACCTAGACGCCTCGTCACAGCCGGAGAAACTTACTACACCTCACAGATAGGTTTCCTCATTTCTATCTTGCCTCAGAGTAGTCCCCAAAGGAATAGTAAGCCCCCAACATATAAAGCCAACGGTGATGTAAGAAAATACAATACACAGATAGAAAATATGGATTAGCAAAGGCGAGGCCCGACTTCCTAGATAGAACAGGACAGGAAACATAACTGATTGCGGCCAGCAAAAAACCCTGCAAAAATACCAATCTCCTGATAACAAAAAATACTGAGACCAGACGGACTCTCCCCCACTATATCAGGTACTCTTGTAAATAATGGGAGAAACGAAATACCAAAAAAACACAAGAAATACAAAAGTGCAAATGATCAAATAGAACAAGGAGAATCTCCCTTTTCTTGCAGTGGGGCCTGCAGAGGGGGAACCCCCATGCTCATCAAAACAGAAAGACAATTACTCTCCTGCAAGAAAACAGACTTTCAGCAAAATAAAAAGAAAAACAAATCCCCTTAGGTGTGGATCAGGCAATAAAGCAAAGAACTTGCAACTTATCTGGAATGGTACAGGCACAGGATAAATGATTTATAAGTCCATGCCAATTGAGAGACTGAGGAGCAACATCTATAACCGGCCCCAGCCAGCAGACACTGGTCTACTATATAACCCAGGCTGATCTGCAATTGGGCTTCCCAAACTCCCAATTAACTCCCACATCTGTTGAGTCACAGTCAGCTTCACCCCCAGTCCTGACCACCAGAGGGAGCTCCAAACCATCACCCCCTCAGATGACATTCACAACATGAGACGCTCCTGTTCGGAGAGTGTGCGGCCATGCCGGGTGATGCGATGCGAGACACGAGCAAGTGGGACTGCACCCTAAGAAGTGTAATATACAGAATGGGAAGACTGTAAAGGAATGTACAGTACTAATCCTGCCATGTCTGCCCTATAAATAAAACATGGATAAATGAGGGAGAAAAAAAAAAAAGTCACTGAGTTGTATGTATCTGCTGGCATCTTGGATCCATACATTAGAATGATTTCCATTGCCAGGCAGCACATTAGGCTGGATTTATACCAGATTTCAGAGTTTGGCTATTCTGTTCTGTATCGATTGATCCATGACATAATGGACACTGTCACCGTGACATGTATTTACCGTATTTATCTTACTCACTTAAAAAGCAACCATTAATTCCACACCATCATCCCTGTCCCCATTGGGGCTCACAATCTAAATTCCCCATCAGTATGTATCCACACTGACTTATAAAGATGGGTCCATCATGTTTCTGGTGTGGTGCAGGTCATTCTACCGGGAAAACGAGCAGCATGACCGTAGAATCAGCAAAGAAGCCTTGAAATGTGAGCTCTTATGTAAATATGAGCAGCAGGCTTGGTTTACACGAGTTAAAAAAAAAAAATTAAAAAATCAGTTCGATTTTCATCCAGAAAAGTGGGACGATAATTTTCTCACTTGTCATACGTGTGCCATATGTTTGTGTTTTTTGTTACAGTAGAAGCTAAAGCATTTTTGTTGTTTTTTTAGAGGTGCTGCAGAGGCACTTTAATCTAAGCCCCTGGTCTTGTACTCACCCTCCGGCATTTTCATCCTTTCGGACTCACTCTGGCCCTGCGGCGTCATCTTGTGTACATAACTTCTGACCAACTGGAAGTCAGAAGTTACAACACAAGTTCTTAATGTAACTATCAGAGCCAGAACGAGGCTCTCATAGACTTGTATAGAGCACAAGTCACAACTCAATACAACACTGGAGCTGCCGGCAGGTCATAAATCGCCTGAGACCAAATGGAGAAACACTGGAAAAAAAAAATGAGACCCTGGAAGGTGAGTATAAGACATGGGGCAGGTGACTTAGGGCCGCTTTACACACTACGACATTGCTCAAGCGATCTTGTTGGGGTCACGGAATTTGTGATGCACATCCGGCCGCTTTAGCGATGTCGTTGCGTGTGACACCTATGAGCGATTTTAAATTGTTGCAAAAAAGTGTAAAATCGCTAATCGGTGACATGCCCCCCTCTTCACCATTTATCGTTGTTGCTGCTTGTACGATGTGGTTTGTCGTTCCTGCGGCAGCACACATCGCTACGTGTGACACCGCAGGAACGAGGAACCTCACCTTACCTGCGTCCACCGGTAATGCGGAAGGAAGGAAGTGGACGGGATGTTATGTCCCGCTCATCTCCGCCCCTCCGTTTCGATTGGGCGGCCGCTTAGTGACGTCGCTGTGACTCCGAACGAACCGCCCCCTTAGAAAGGATATCAAAGTTATAGGGTATTGGTGTGCACTCAGCTGAAGTATGGTTTCATTAGAGTTTGGGGTCAATAGTCCCAGAGCGTATTATATAATAGACACTGCACTCTCTTGTTGATAAAATGAAGACAAAAAGTTTTCTTTTCTTTGCAAAAAAGAAAAAGTGATTATTTATTTGATGGCGACAAAAGATGGTGGAAGTTTCGGCCCAACAGCCTTTATCATGTATAGTCGCTGTGAAGTGAGAAATAAAGAAATCAATATTTACATATATTACATAATATACAACTATATACAATAGATACCATGTCTGAGCGTATCAAAGTATGCATGGCTCAGTATATCGCGGTTACAGTCAGAACATAAGGGTAATACATTCTCACATACCGCCACAAGAGGGCTGTTTCAGAAGAGAAGAAAATAATGGAGCAGGATGGAAGGAGTACCACCAAGAATAGTTTATGATACAAGATTTTCCAGAGGATGAAGTCCTTAGAAAGGAGGCGGGTCGCCAGTCACAGCGACGTCGCTAGGCAGGTAAGTAGTGTAACAGGTCCGCGCGATTTTGTGCACCACGGGCAGTGATTTGCCCGTGACGTACAAACTATGGGGGCGGGTACGCACGCTAGCGATATCGGTAACGATATTGCAGCGTGTAAAGCGGCCTTTAGATTCAAAGCACCACTCCAGCAGTGCAATAAAATATAGTGGAACCTTGGTTAACGAGAACAATCCGTTCTGGGACTGTGCTTGTTAACCAAGTTACTCGTTCAGCAACACAAGATATCCCATAGGAAATCATTGCAATGCAGACAATTCCTTCCACAACGTGTTACATGTCCCATCCTGGGCCCCTATTGTGCCATTCCACACTTGCACGCACACGCACACACACACACACACACACACACACACACACACACACACTATGCTCACCTTACCTTCCGTTCCCTCACCGGCCTCATGGTTCTTGTAGTTTGCCGGTACAGGATGTGTATCGGGTAACCATCGCGACGAGGGAGGAACTTCCGCTGCCAGAGCGCTGATGTCAAAGGCAGGAGCCACTTGCCTCTGATTGGCCAGCGCGCTGCCTTCGAGTAGAGGCTGACAGCCGAAGTTCCTCGCTCGTCACGATGGTTACCGATACCCATCCTGTACCGGCAAACTGCAAGTTCCAGGAGGCCGGCGATGGCAAACTGCAAGTTCCAGGAGGCCGGCGATGGAACGGAATTTACACATATTATGCTCACCTTACCTTCCGTTCCATCGCCGGCCTCATGGATCTTGTAGTTCGCCGCTACAAGATGTATATCATCCATTAACCATCGCGACAAGGGAGGAACTTCCTCTGTCAGCTGCTACTCAAAGGCAGCGCGCTGGCCACTCAGAGGCAAGCAGCTCCTGCCTTTAACGTCAGTGTTCTGGCAATGGAAGTTCCTCCCTCGTCGCGGTGGTTACCTGATACACATCCTGTACCGGCGAACTGCAAGTTCCAGGAGGCCGGCGATGGAACGAAAGGTAAGGTGAGCATAATATGTGTGCGTGCATGCGTGTTTGTGCGTGTTTTTGTGTGGACTGCAAGAGCGGGTTAGAGCACGGTGGATGTACGGAACCGGAATTGTGTGCAATGAGTATTTTGCTCTTTCAGCAAAGCTTGCTCATAAACAGAGTTACAAATTTACAGCATGCTTTGCTCGTTAGGCGAAATACTCGCTAACTGGGTTACTCGTTAAAGGGAACCAAACATCGGGATTTTGGTATATCAGGTAAAGCCAGTGCAGTACTGGCACTATCAGGCACAGGCTGTACATACCATTAGTGGGCAGCTCGGATGTTTAGGCTGTGAAATCCAAGTTTATGAAGTTTGAAAATTCATCCACTTTTTGATTGACGTGTGCACGTCTCCAGATAATATCTGGGTGGGTTATACACATGATTCCCCTCCCCCCCCAGCCGCCTGTTCCTCCCTCTCTCTGGCTGTATGCAAATTTATATCTTCAGTTACACGGCGTCGGAGTTGGCGCCTGCACATAGCGCTTATCTCCGGCGGCATGTTTTTGAAGCCCGCATTACACAGTTTGGTGTCTGAGAGGGCGGCGCATGCGCCCTCGCTTCTTCAGATCTCGTTGTGACTGTGGGAGCACGCGCGGTCACAACAAGACTGGAGAACAGCTGATGTTACCAATTAGCTGCAGCAGACGTCTGCTACGATATCTTCTGCTGCAGTTAGTTGGGTGAAGCCATTTATTGTCAAACTACTGTGTTTTCTCTTTTTAAATCATAATGACAACCAAAAACATCCAAATGACCCTGATCAAAAGGTCACATACCCTGGTGATTTTGGCCTGTTAACATGCACAGAAGTTGACTCGTAGGTTTGAATGGCTAATAAATGTAACCTCCTCACCTGTGACCTGTTTGCTTGTAATCAGTGTTTTTCTGGGATCCAGACAAACTCTTGCATCTTTTATCCAGCCACTGACTTTTCTGGATTGTGTGTCGTTGGAAAAGCAAAAGAATTGTCAACGGATCTATGGGAAAAGATAGTTGAACTGTATAAAACAGGGAAGGGATACAAAAAGATATCCAAGGAATTGATAATGCCATTCAGCAGTGTTCAAACTGTGATTAACAAATGGAAAATCAGGGGCTCTGTAAAAACCAAGTTACGATCAGGTAGACCAACAAAAATTTCGGTCACAACTGCAAGGAAAATTGTTTGGGATGCAAAGAAAAACCCACAAATAACATCAGCTGAAATACAGGACTCAGTGAAAACTAGCGGTGCGGCTGTTTCAATATGCACAATAGGGAGGCATTTGAAGGAAAATCTGGGTCTGCACTGTGCTATATGGGGCTGTATACTACATGAAGGTGCCTACTGGTATCTGGGTCTGTACTGTGCTATCAACGGACTGTAAACTACATGAAGGTGCCTAAAGCTATCTGGGTCTACATTGTGCTATATAGGGCTGTGTACTACATGAAGGTGCCTAATGCTATCTAGGTCTATACTGTGCTATGTGGGGCTGTATATTACATGACGATGCCTAATGTTATCTGGGTCTGCACTGTGCTATATGGGACTGTATACTACATGAAGGTGCCCAATATGATCTGGGTCTGTACTGTGCTATATACAGGCTATATACTACATGAGGATGCCTAATGCTATAGGGGGCTGTATACTACATGAAGATGCCTAATGCTATCTGGGTCTGCATTGTGCTATATAGGGGCTGTATACTACATGAAGGTGCCTAGCGCTATCTGGGTCTGCATTGTGCTATATGCAAGCTGTATACTACATGAGGGTGCCTAATGCTATCTGGGCCTGCATTGTGCTATATGGAGACTGCACAATGCCATATGGGGGCTGCATAATGCCATATGTGGGCTGCATAATGCCATATGTATGCTGCATACTGCCATATGGGAGCTGTATAAATGCCGTATAGGGGCTGCATAGTGCAATATGGGGGCTGCATAATACTATATGGAGGAATATGGGGCCTGCATACTACTATACCCCCAGAGTTGTATGTCCCCTCCACCCCGGTGCAGTATACCCCCAGAGCTGCATGTAACCCCCCCACCTCAGAGCAGTTTGTAACCCCACCCCAGATCCACTGCCCCCCTCTAGAGCTGTATGCCCCCCATTGCTGTATACCCCTTTCTTCAGTAATATGTATGTCCCCCAGTAATGTGTAGGTCCCCAGCCTCTCTTGTGATGTACCGTATATACAGCAGTTTTAGTGTACTCTATGTGCGGCCATGTCTGTTAGTGACTGCCATTAATCAGCGTGGCACAAACACATACCCAGGAGGAGCTGGATGGAGACAAGCGGGGAGGAGAATGAGGCTGTTGCCGGCTTCCCAATATTAAAAATATCTCTAAGGCTATGTGCGCACGTTGCGTACAGTCACTGCAGAAATTTCTGCAGCGATCTGAAGAGCACATGTGCGCTTTAAATCGCTGCAGAAATGTCCGTAGTGAAAAAAAAAAGCCGATTCCATGCCGCACTGCCTGCAGCTCCTGCCATAGACAGAGCAGGAGCTGCCAGCAAAGCGCACGGAAGAAGTGACATGTCAGCCCCTGCTCTGTCTATGGCAGGAGCTGCAGGCAGAGTGCATGGAATCGTTTTTTTTTCACTATGGACATTTCTGCGATTTCAGCGATTTAAAGCGCACATGTGCTCTTCAGATCGCTGCAGAAATTTCTGCAGTGACTGTACGCAACGTGCGCACATAACCTCACTTCTTAGAACGCAGCGCTTCGGCAGTAGCCGAAGCGCTGCGCTCTAAAACGCCACGTGCGCACGGCCCCTGCACAATCTCCATAGACTGTGCAGGGGACGCAGGACGCATGCAGTTACGCTGCGCTACAAAGCGCAGCGTAACTGCATGAATTATGCACACGTGCGCACATAGCCTAATGTGTCTGTGTGTGCATGTATAATCTGTATCTATGTATGTAAATGTATATGACTGTCTAGATTTACGGTATGTCTGTTTATGTGTTTTTGTGAATTTCTCTTTAAATATGTATGTGTACGTATGCCTGTATGCATCTGAGCATGTCTATGTGTGGATGGTGCCCACTGACACTCTTTCGCCCAGGGCCCACAAAAACCTGGAGCCGGCCCTGGTCTCATCGACAACAAAAGACTTCAAGCTGTCATTGATGTTAAAAGGGGGCAATACACGGTACAGTATTAAGAACTGGGGTATCAACTTTTGATCAGGGTCATTTGGATGTTTTTGGTTGGCATTAGGATTTAAAAAGAGAAAAAACACAGTAGTTTGACAATAAATGGCTTCACCCAACCACTAACCATGAGTAGAAAAAAAAAAAAAAAGGAGTTTATGTTATCATTTATACTCTCTGAAAAAAGGCCAAGAAAGCAAAAAATCTGCCGGGGTATGTAAACTTTTGAGCACAACTGTATCTATCCGTAAATACACTAACGACGCTGATGGGGAAACCAGACACACGGATCATACACTGAAGAAAAACACTGATGACACCAGTAGTATTTGTTTTCACGTATGTGATTAAATACGGACATGTGAATGAGCCCTGAGGCTGGGCTTGGACAGCTGTATTCCATGGTCAGATCACATTGACCAGATGGACCCACATATCTCCTGAGCCAAACTAGCAGCATCATGAAAGGACGGAGCATTGCCCCCCCTCTCCCCTGGGCATTTGCGGAGGCCGACATGACACTGATTGGTGGGGAGGTCAGGGTGTCATGGGTGGGGGAGGGGGAGTGAGCCTGATTTTGAAATAAAGGGATAGCTAGGGGGGAGGAGCGGCACTTTTCCCGCTCCTGGGACAGAAGTAGGAGTCCCACCAGCCCTCCCTAATATTTTGTGGTATGATTGGGATGTTCAGTTGGTGGGGGGGGTGGTACGGGGTCGTTTCTCGGGTCGTAGTGACTGGTTGGCAGTTTTATTGGTGGATCCTTGAAGTTGGTTTAAAATTGGGTCAGGAAATCCATCCGGGTATGGATCCCCTCATTGGCAGAATGGCTGGTCACCTGGTGATTTTTGGGGGGGATCCCGACGGGGTAGGTCGGGGCCCCTATGGGTGTGTTTGGGGTTAACGGAGGATTAACCCTTACCGTTTGGTGCTCCTGAGCCAGTGTGGGTAACGGCTGGGAGCAAGTTGGTTTTATGGTTCGGTTGTAGGAATCACCAGGGTTTGTAGCTTCAAGGACCTTACCATATTGCAATTTTGTTATGTATTTTGTTTAATAAACGGCTGCTATGGCCAAAATTATCCAAAGATAAATTGGTGTCTGTGTAGTTATTTTAGATACGAAATGGGAATGGAGGGGTGGAGTATGAAAAGAAGACCGGAATCAACAATTCCAGGGTCATGGGCATATATGTAGCCTATTTAGGTCAGCAAACATCCGGTCAGGCTGGGCATTGTGGTACGTATATGGACCGAGAACCCGACGTAAGGCTTATTCACAACACTAGTTTTCAGCCAAGTCAATCATAAAATGGTTCATGGTCTCTCTGTCCCGGTTATAGTTCTTCCATCTGGAACATTACAGCTGCCCGATATAAAAATTAATAACGGAATAGACACATAAAAAGGATATTTGACACTTTAGGAAAATAAACTTCATAAATCACTATTAACTCTCTCTTCCATTTTAGAATTCATGAATCTTTCAAGACGCTATGATAGAAATCAATATTACATATTGCCCCGCGCTTTGCAAAAGCATAAAACATTAATCAATGATTGAGTATTTTAATATTCTGTTAGTTGTATTCCAAAAATGTAATATAATATATTGTGTCACACAAAGACATTGCACTGTGCCGGATAAATAATTGGTACAGCATGGTTAAGGGAAATAGGCTTTGCGGCTGCACAGATTATGCACACTGCAAACATATTAATGATTTATGTTACTGTGCCCTACTTTCCGTCACCCTAGAATGTGAGTTCAAGGCAAGATTTTCTTCCCAAGAAAATATAAGCGAATTAAAGCAGAATATTTCTATGGAAATGCAGAATATGAGTTACACATACACACAAGGTTTTGTATGGCTTCTCCGCTTCTTAAAGGGAATCTGTCATGTAAAAAAAACCGCTATTAATCTTCAAATGTGTTTAAAGGGACAGGTAAAATATATCTTTGTACCGTGTTAACCAGTAGAGATAAAAAAAAGTGTTTAAAAGAACTGAAGTCCTCAGTGGTTGATACCTTCAGTGGTTGGCTAACTGAAAAGATGGTAATAATAACAAGCTTTCGAGACTACTCAGGTCTCTTCTTCAGGCTCAATATAACCCAAAATCTGAGGAGTCACATATTTATACACAACAGGACATAACTTGTCTTTACTGCCCCATTCTATGTGAAGCAGAACTATCACTATGGCAAGGGAGGAAACTGTTGTAGCCATAAATATTGCTGCAGTTCATAGATAAGCAGTGTGAAAGTTTTATTGTCCTCTGATTAGGGTCTGGTCCAGAGCTTGGATGCCCCCAGATGCTCTGAGGATCACATCTCTTAATTGATGTAAAAAGACATGAATCCATGTGACACATTCATTCCTGCTCTGAATGTGTCAAAGGTCATCATAAGTTTGTACTCCCATAGTCTGTCTCTTTGGGACTTGAAATTTCCTTTCAATACCAGCAATTTCATGTCCATGATGTGGTGGTCTGAGTTACAAAAATGTTTGGCCACAGGTAGGGACAGAGCACAGAATGACTGTTCAAACCAAGGACCGACTCTCAATACATCATGGCGGAGCCAAACAATTAAATCCACCTTCCCACATACCGTACTTGTTTTCCCATCTGTCTCCTCCCATCTATGAATTTTTTAAGTCAGAGATGTCAAAGAAGAGGGAAGGGAGAGAGCTAGAGAGAAAACAAGCAGGTAGGAAGGTGAATTTAAAGGGAACCTGTCATCAGAAATTTAGCTATAAAGCTAAAAGTTCCCCCCTCTGCAGCTCCTGGGCTGCATTCTAGGAAGCTTCCTATAGTTTTTTTGGCACCTTTTATACCAAAATAAACACTTTGTAAACTGGTACCTTTTCGTATGCAAATTTCTAAAATCATCCATGGGGGCGGGCTGCCTGGGGTCCGTTGCTGTCCTCCTGCAGATTTACGCCGCCCCCGAACGCTGAATTTCAAAAGCTCAGGACGCCGCCCCTGGGTGCCCGTGGTCCCGCGCATGCGCTGCTCCACCGTAGCGGTGCCGTGCACTGCGTGCACGTGTGACCGCTAGTGACGCTTTGCGCGGGAACGAGGTTATGGGCGGCGCTGTGAGTGCCATCAGTAAGTGCCGCCCATAACCTCGTGACCGCACTTTCCCCTATGACTCCAGCGTTATGCGCAAGCGCTCGCTGGCCTGATGCCTGGACGTCCCCTCCTTCCCATCTATTTCCTGCTGCTGAGCAGGATGGGAAGGAGGGGACGTCCGGGCATCAGGCCAGCGAGCGCTTGCGCATAACGCTGGAGTCATAGGGGAAAGTGCGGTCACGAGGTTATGGGCGGCACTTACTGATGGCACTCACAGCGCCGCCCATAACCTCGTGCCCGCGCAAAGAGTCACTAGCGGTCACACGTGCACGGCACCGCTACAGTGGAGCAGCGCATGCGCGGGACCACGGGCACCCAGGGGCGGCGTCCTGAGCTTTTGAAATTCAGCGTTCGGGGGCGGCGTAAATCTGCAGGAGGACAGCAACGGACCCCAGGCAGCCCGCCCCCATGGACGATTTTAGAAATTTGCATACGAAAAAGGTACCAGTTTACAAAGTGTTTATTTTGGTATAAAAGGTGCCAGAAAAACTATAGGAAGCTTCCTAGAATGCAGCCCAGGAGCTGCAGAGGGGGGAACTTTTAGCTTTATAGCTAAATTTCTGATGACAGGTTCCCTTTAAACGAATAACTCCACCAAGACGTAAGTAAGTAGATGGGGTAGAAGACACACACAGCTAATATCTCAAAGAGTGTCTGCAAGCGGGCATCGCCATCTGCTGGTAAGAAATAACAGAATGGACAATCAGGAACTTATGAGTGAAGTGCATGTTTCCGGAGGAGGGGGTAGATTGGAACAGATGCCAGGTGAGGTGACAATTGTGGCGCAGTTACTAATTATAAAAATCTTGGAAGGGCTGAGAAAAAGAGCAGTCAGCAACTGGACCTGTAGCAGGACGGTTGTGAGCAGTGGAGTTGGCTTACAGCCAGCTATATGAGAGAAGACCAAGAGACCAGATCCAAGAGAAGACCAGATCCGAGAAAAAAAAAACCGAGAGGCCAGATCTGAGAGAAGACCAAACCAGACAGACAGACAGACAGACCTGAGAGTGAGACAACTAGGCCGTAGTTGAGGACTGTTTGTGTGAGATGTCACCTCCTGCATGAACTTACGATAACAAGTGAGAACTGGGGCCGCCCATAAACATGCAGAGTAACCTGCCGCAGGTAGTACTGTTGACCCCAATCCCCCCCCCCCACACTAGGGCCAGTGTGGCTTTTCATGTAGCCTATAGAGTGACAACAGTGACTGGTACAGACGTGACACTGATGTTTCCTGGGTTGGGGTGTTAAGACCAAAACATCACTGATGATAACAGTTACTTAATGGTAAACCTAGAACTTTAGGGTGTAAATAGCATTGTGTTTATAGCCTAGTCATCTGAATTCCTGTAATTTTTTCTTGCAATATACCGTAATCTGTTTCTTTGCCATCATTTTCACTACTCCTTGATCCTGTGCCAAAAGCATATTTTCTTTGTGCAAAGCAAATAAATGGTTGTTGTTTCAACTACAACTGCCTCCTCATTGTCAGCACAGTTGCATCCTTGTACCTGTTACATAGTGTGCCTGTACTTGATTTGAAGAGTCATTCTGTGCTGACAGTGCCTTAAATGGCGTTTTAAAGCTGTGCGACAGCCGCACTGAAGCTCTGGTTACTGGGAGGAAATAGACTAAATTACTTACGGTAATGGGATTTTCCAGAGCCCACGACAGCACCCACGAGAGAGGGATCCGCCCCCTTCAGGACAGGAAACCTACAGATAAAAAAGGGGCAGTCCCCCTCCCTCATCAGTTGGTTGCAGAGAACCGGGAGAGGAACCGCCACAAATTAGTAACAAGACAAGACAAACGTAGAACCACCAAACCCAAAGGGTGAAGAAAACAAAAGGGCAGGGGTGCAAAGGGTGCTGTCGTGGGCTCTGGAAAATCCCATTACCGTAAGTAATTTAGTCTTTTCCTTTCGCCACGACAGCACCCACGAGAGACTTAGAGAGATAACACACTCAGGGAGGGAAAAAAACCACACGAAGGGCCAAGCCTCCAACGGAAGAACAAAGGCCAGCCGGCAAAGACCGGAAACCGGACTGAGAGGGCAGGATACAGCCGTACAATACCACCGAAGGAGACACAGGCCACATCCATCCAAGGAGGAGGCAACCGCCCAGGAGAAGGATCCGACACCGAGGAGGCCAGGGGAACCCGCAGCACCACAGACGAGAGGGGAACAGCAGCCCACAGCCATCGGGACAAGGGACGGCACGCCACGCGAGGATCACCGCCGGAACCCTGAAAGACAAAGAACAAAAACAAAGACCAACCCCTCCGCCAAGGGGCCCACCAAGCGACACAGACGAGGACAGAGCCCCCCCCCCATGAACAGGCAGCGAAACGAAGAACGGAGAAGACAGCCCGCGCGGGAAGAAAAAACACCGAAGACACCCGCTCGGCAGAAGAGCAATCGGACCGAAACACCGCAAGGCAGGAAGGACCAACGGACAGAGCCGGATAGGCGCGAACACGCCCCGCAGAAGCAAGGGCGACCAAGAGAGAGCACCGCAACGGACGAGGAGGAGAAGAGATGCATAGTCGAAGCAGGAAGCCCAAGGCGCCAGGCCAGGCGGAAGGCCAGGGAGGCGCAAGGCGGCAGCGGCGCAAGGCCAAGGCAGGAAGAACCAACCAGGAGCGCCGCAAGAAGCAAGCCCATACGACCAGGAGGCCCCAAGGCACAGAGGCCAAGAGGTAAAGAGGTACAGAGGCACAGAGGCCAAGAGGCCCCAAGGCCCAGAGCCCAAGAGGCCCAGACCCCCAG
Organism: Anomaloglossus baeobatrachus; assembly: GCF_048569485.1. Lineage (NCBI taxonomy): Eukaryota > Metazoa > Chordata > Amphibia > Anura > Aromobatidae > Anomaloglossus > Anomaloglossus baeobatrachus. The sequence continues at coordinate 114,154,512 of NC_134353.1, forward strand.
AGGTCCCGAGCCCAAGAGGCACAGAGGCACAGAGACCAAGAGGCACAGAGGTCAAGAGGCACAGAGGTCAAGAGGCACAGAGGTCAAGAGGCACAGAGGTCAAGAGGCACAGCGCCCAAGAGGCACAGCGCCCAAGAGGCACAGCGCCCAAGAGGCACAGCGCCCAAGAGGTATAGAGCCCAAGAGACACGGAGACCAAGAGGCACAGAGACCAAAAGGCACCGAGGTCAAGCGGCACAGAGGTAAGCGGCACAGAGGCCAAGCGGCACAGAGGCCCCGAAGCCAAGAGGTCCAGAGGCATGGAGGCACGGAGTCACGGAGGACAAGAGGCCCAGAGGCCAAGAGGCAGAGAGGTGAAGAGGCACAGAGGGCAAGAAGCACAGAGGCACGGAGCGTAGGCCAAGAGGCAATGCGGCACAAGGGCCAAGAGGCACAGAGGCCAAGAGGAACAGAGGCCAACCGGCACAGAGGCCAACCGGCACAGAGGCCAACCGGCACAGAGGCCCAGAGGAACAGAGGCCCAGAGGAACAGAGGCCAAGAGGAACAGAGGCCAAGAGGAACAGAGGCCAAACGGCACAGAGGCCAAACGGCACAGAGGCCAAACGGCACAGAGGCCAAACGGCACAGAGGCCAAACGGCACAGAGGCCAAACGGCACAGCGGCCAAGAGGCACAGCGGCCAAGAGGCACAGCGGCCAAGAGGCACAGCGGCCAAGAGGCACAAAGGCCCAGCGGCACAGAGGCCAAGAGGCACAGGGGCCAAGAGGCACAGAGGCCCGAGGGCCAAACGACAAAGGCCAAGAGGCACAGAGGCCAAGAGGCACAGAGGCACAGAGGCACAGAGGCCGGAGCCAGGAGGCACAGGGTCAGGAGGCCCAAGCCAGCAGGTACAGAGACCAGGAAGGCCCAGAGGCCAAGAAGGCATAGAGGCCAAGAAGGCACAGACGCCCAGAAGGCACAGAGGCCAAGAAGGCACAGAGGCCAAGAAGGCACAGAGGCCAAGAGGCACAAGGGCCAAGAGGCACAAGGGCCAAGAGGCACAGAGGCCCAGAGGCACAAGGTTGGAGCCAAGAGGCACAAAGGCCAAGAGACCAAGAGGCACAGAGGCCGGGCACAGCAGGCACAGAGGCACGGGGCCGGGAGGTCCCGAAGCCAAGAAAAGGCACAGAAGCCAAGACGGCACAGAGACCAAGAGCCAAGAGGCACAGAAGGTCAAGAGGCACAGAGGCCAAGAGACACAGAGGCCCGAGCCAGAAGGCACAGAAGCACGGGCCCAGGAGGCCCAGAGGCCCAGAAGCCACACAGAGGCCCGGAAGGCACACAGAGGCCCTGAAGGCTCACAGAGGCCAGGAAGCCACACAGAGGCCAGGAAGCCACACAGAGGCCAGGAAGCCACACAGAGGCCAGGAAGCCACACAGAGGCCCGGAAGGCACACAGAGGCCCTGAAGGCTCACAGAGGCCAGGAAGCCACACAGAGGCCAGGAAGCCACACAGAGGCCAGGAAGCCACACAGAGGCCAGGAAGCCACACAGAGGCCAGGAAGCCACACAGAGGCCAGGAAGCCACACAGAGGCCAGGAAGCCACACAGGGGCCAGGAAGCCACACAGGGGCCAGGAAGCCACACAGGGGCCAGGAAGCCACACAGGGGCCAGGAAGCCACACAGGGGCCAGGAAGCCACACAGGGGCCAGGAAGCCACACAGGGGCCAGGAAGCCACACAGAGGCCAGGAAGCCACACAGAGGCCAGGAAGCCACACAGAGGCCAGGAAGCCACACAGAGGCCCGGAAGCCACACAGAGGCCCGGAAGCCACACAGAGGCCCGGAAGCCACTCAGAGGCCCGGAAGCCACACAGAGGCCCGGAAGCCACACAGCGGCCCGGAAGCCACACAGAGAGGCAGAAGCCACCCAGAGGCCCGGAAGCCACACAGAGGCCCGGAAGCTACACAGAGGCCCGGAAGCCACACAGAGGCCAGGCAGTCACACAGAGGCCATGGAGCCCACAGAGGCCAGGCAGCCACAGAGACCAGGAACCCGAGAGGCCAGAGGCACCGAGGCAGAAGACATGAGAGCAGGAGGCTACCGAGGCGCGTGACCAGGAGCCCAAGGCGCAGCGACAGCACACATAGAGGCCCGAAGGCAGGAGGCACCGAGGCCCGGAGGTACACAGACCCCAGGCCAAGAAGGCACATAGGCCCGAGGCTAGAAGGCACAGAGGCCCGAGGCCAGAAGGCACAGAGGCCCGAGGCCAGAAGACCCAGAGGCCCGAGGCCAGAAGTCACAGAGGTCCGAGGCCAGAAGTCACAGAGGTCCGAGGCCAGAAGCCACAGAGGCCCGAGGCCAGAAGCCACAGAGGCCCGAGGCCAGAAGCCACAGAGGCCCGAGGCCAGAAGGCACAGAGGCCCGAGGCCAGAAGGCACAGAGGCCCGAGGCCAGAAGGCACAGAGGCCCGAGGCCAGAAGGCACAGAGGCCCGAGGCCAGAAGGCACAGAGGCCCGAGGCCAGAAGGTATAGCGGCCCCAAGGCCAGGAAGCACAGTGGGCAAAGGCAAGGATGAACAGCGGCCCCAGGCCAGTAGGCCCAAGGGCAGGTAACACAGAGGGCCAAGGCCAAGAGGTACAAGGGACCAAGGGCAGGCACCAAACCAGAAAGCACGCGGCCCGGAAACATGAGGCCGAGAGACACAGAGCCCCGAGGCCAGGAGACCCGGGCCACTACCACCGAAGGCGCAAAGGCCAGGAGGCTCAGAGACAGGGAGGGCCCGAGGCCCGGAGGACCCGAGAACAGAAGACAGGAGGTCCAGAGGACACAGAGGCCACAGAGACCAGGAGGCTCAGGAGCCACAGAGGTCAGGAGACCCAGTGCCACAGGAGCCCGGAGGCCACAGGGACCAGGAGGGCACATAGGCCCCAGGGGCCAAGAACCTACAGAGGTCAGGAACCCACAGGGGGCCATCACGAGTCCACAGAGCCCACAGGAGCCAGGAGCCTACAGGGGCACAGGGGCCAGGAGTCCATAGAGGCCACTAGGGCCAGGAGGCCATAGAGGGCACGAGGGCCCGGAGTCCACGAGGGCCAGGAGTCCATAGAGGCCACGAGGGCCCGGAGTCCACAGAGGCCACGAGGGCCAGGAGTCCACAGAGGCCACGAGGGCCAGGAGTCCACAGAGGCCACGAGGGCCAGGAGTCCACAGAGGCCACGGGGGCCAGGAGTCCACAGAGGCCACGGGGGCCAGGAGTCCACAGAGGCCACGGGGGCCAGGAGTCCACAGAGGCCACGGGGGCCAGGAGTCCACAGAGGCCACGGGGGCCAGGAGTCCACAGAGGCCACGGGGGCCAGGAGTCCACAAAGGCCACGGGGGCCAGGAGTCCACAAAGGCCACGGGGGCCAGGAGTCCACAAAGGCCACGGGGGCCAGGAGTCCACAAAGGCCACGGGGGCCAGGAGTCCACAGAGGCCACGGGGGCCAGGAGTCCACAGAGGCCCGAGGGTCAGGAGTCCACAGATATACAGTGGCCCGGAGTCTATAGCAGCCGTACAGGGGCCATGAGTGCAGAGGGCACGAGGGCCAGGAGACTCAGTGAGGCCACAATGGCCAGGAGTCCACAGAGGCCACGAGGGCCCGGAGGCCACAGAGGTCATGAGAGCCCGGGGTCCACAGAGGCCACGAGGGCCAGGAGTCCACAGAGGCTACCAGGGTCTACAGAAGCCTTACAGGGGCCATGAGTCCACGGAGGCACAGGGTGCCAGGTAAACACAGGGGCTACAGGGGCCCCTGGCCATGCGGCAAAAAACCAGCTCCCAAGCTGTGATCAGGAAGCCACACAGCCCGCCTGAAGCCCCGCAGGGAGCCACATAGAGGTACCGACCCTGGACGAGCGCAGGCAGGGACTCCGGGACGACCCTCCGTGCACTACGGGGAGACAGAGCGGGGACGCGGCCCCGGACACAGCGCACCCGCCGTGCAACCGGAGGCGCCGCCCGTTCCACAGAGAGGTGCCGGCCGCCGAGCACACAGTCACTTACCCCGCGTCCGGCACAGGAAGGAGGGAGCCACGGCCTTCCAAGGAACCTGCCCGGTCCACTCCCCCGGAAGCGCTCCAGTGCACTTCCGGGTCACGGCAGCAGAGAGCGCGCGGACACGGAAGGGTCCCCCCCGCCGTCCACAGACCAGGCGCGCGCAGGTGCCGGCGTCACTACCCCGGAGGCAAAGCCGAACCAAGGGGAAGAGGACGAGACGCACCGGAGGACGGAGTCCACGAGGGGAGCTCCACCGACCGTGCTTCTGGACCTAGAGCTCCGCCGTTCCCACGGAGACCGCACGGACTCAACCGGACCCAGGTACTGTAGGTTCCTCTCCATTCAGGACAGGAAACCAACTGATGAGGGAGGGGGACTGCCCCTTTTTTATCTGTAGGTTTCCTGTCCTGAAGGGGGCGGATCCCTCTCTCGTGGGTGCTGTCGTGGCGAAAGGAAAAAATTTATATTTCTACTGTAGCCTCAGGCTTTCAGTCATAGAAGCGTGGCTACAGTCATCGCTCAGTAAAAAGTGAGTAGCAGCTGTAAGCGCACCCTGGCAGTGACTGACAGGGATATGGCATAAGGGATACTACAAAGGGCAGGTAATAAGAGTGTCACATACCTGCAGAGGCCTCCTAAGAAAAGCTAAATGACAACCTGATCACATTGCACTAGTTACCTTGAGCACAACACAAGTGATAACAGACACCTTTGAAGCAATGTGGGGAGAGCGTAGTACAGCAGATGTGAGAGTGCCACGAGAGGAAGAGAGCAGACAGAAAGGCTTGTAATGTGACACAGCTAAACTCAGCTGTGCTAAACATACCCCCATCCAAACTGCTGGGAACGTAAAAGGTTTTGATATCTGTGCTCTACTCTTAGTACTTTCTAAATAATGTACCAGTTTAGACCAGGAGATCAGAGCTGTCTTTTATTAAATCTCAAACAGTAGTAACCTGTCCTAAACTATGGTGGGGGTGTGTTCTTTTTCTCCTGCGTTTCTGACCGCTTATGATTGGGTAACGTCATACAGAAAAAAGAAAAAAAAAAAAAAAGTACATGTAGCGCCCCTGAATACATCAGGGTGCTACAGTGAACTGCATCCTGTCAAACAGGGTGCAGGGCCTACCCCCCCATGGTTCCAGGTTCCCAAGAACGGTGTCGCTAACATCCGCACTACAAATCCCAACCACACCTCACACCATGACCTGTACAGACACACCAGTGGGTTGGTAAAGTTGGAGCACGGCTGCCCACCTAGGGGTCAGGCAGATTGGTGGGAGGGGAGACGAGAGAGAACAGTGTTAGCCCTCAAAGAGTGAGGAGCTGGGGAGTTATAGCTCTCAGGGAGGCGACAGGTTGGGTCGCAGACAGTGGTCCGGACTACAGGAATCGAGGACCGGTATCTGGAACACTGGACAGGGATTTGACGGACGCAGTCTAGGAGGACTGTTGGCACCAGAAAGCCCAATTACCTAACCGGTACCGAGCACGGCGGGGTACAGGACCCTAGATTAGGGAAGAGCTTCAGGCACCTTGATAATTAACCTGTGGAGGAAAGTATCTTTATGAACTTTCCCCAAGACCTCAGAGATTGAAGGCATCAGCACAACGCGGGGGATAGGGTTCTCCAAAGCACACAACCCACTAAAATCCCAAGTGCCAGCCACCAAGAGCACAGCTGCCATACACACAGGTAGCGGGGCCCCAAAAGCTTCAAGGCAAGGGGCCACAACAGCCTATCAAATTTGTGCACGGAGGCAGGGCTCCGAACTTACCAAGTGACACCGGTGGGAACGGGACCTGGACGAGCTCCCCCACAAGGACTGCGGTACCTAGAGACTTTGGTTTACCATCTGTGTGTCTGCTTATTCCACCTAACCCAGCACCAAGACTACCGCAGTGAGTAACCTGACCCCTGCTTCCCAAGGCCGAGCCACCCGATCAACAAACATCCTTTCCACCACCAACCGGGGCCTTTCCTACTTGCGGAGGGACTGACATCTTGTTGCCCCCACACCATCTGACCAGGTACTCCCTTCGGCAGCGGCGGTACTCCCCTTACCGCAACCCGCAAGTGGCGTCACAAACATTTATCCCCTGTAAATACTCAGTTTACATTCGAGTGGCCGTGAGCCCCCGGGTCCGGAGAACCTCGAGCCACAGTAACCCCGGATCCGAGCAGTTCGACTGCTGCAGGGGTGGCACACACCCCCAGTGAAAGCACTCTGGTAACACCCAACTGGACTGGAGATAAATGAACTCATTAATTGACATACTTTGATTGCTAATATCTCCTCAATGGAAAGGCCCAACCCTTCCCAAAAAAAAAAACAAACGTTTTGTTCTACTCTGCAGCCACTTCCATCATATTTTTTAGAACCAGTTTGACCTCGTTTTTTTCCTCCCTTTCTTCCAAGTGCGGTCACTTTTATATTTTTCTATTTATATAGGTTCATGAGAGCTTGATTTTTCTGAAATGAGTTCAAAGTTTTCAATGACAATATCTTGACCATAAATAAAACTAAAATAGTAGAAAAAAAAATCCAAATAGGATGAAATGGTGAAAAAAAAAAAAATGCAATTTCGCAAGGCTTTGTGCGTTTTGTTTTTACAGAATTCATTGTTTAATGAAAAATTGCATTGTAATAAGATTTTCCAGGCTACTGCGAGATCTCTAGCATTTCTATTTTTCCGCCAAATGAGGGTTTGTTTTTTTTACTGCCATTAATTCCAATTTGGGCCACAAAAAAAGCTTTAAAAAAAAAATAAAAAAAAAAAAAAATGTTGTGGAACGGAGGAATAGAGAACGAAAAACTAACATTTTGACATTTTATTTCTCTAGTTCAGCTAGGCCACTCCATGACCTTAATGTGCTTCTTTTTGAGCCACTCATTTGTTGCCTTAGGCTAGTTTCACACTTGCGTTGGACGGCTTCCGTAGCATTGCGTTGTGTGACGGATGCAACGGATGCGTTGCATATAGTGGCACAACGCAATGCTACGGATCGTACAAAATAACGGAAAGCGTTATTTATTTATTTTTTCTTATTTATTTACAGTACCGGCAGCCGACTATTGTGAACGATCAGCTGATCGCTCTTAATAGCCGGCGGCCGAGCGCTCTCACATGCCGGCGGCCGGGCGCTCAGCTGAGTGCCCTGACATGACGGCGGCCGGGCGCTCAGCTGAGTGCCCTGACATGCCGGCGGCCGGGCGCTCAGCTGAGTGCCCGGACATGCCGGTGGCCGGGCGCTCAGCTGAGTGCCCGGACATGCCGGCGGCCGGGCGCTCAGCTTTTGCAACAGCTATTTCAGTGTCATATATCTAATAACTGATGGACTGAGTAATATTTCTGGATTGAAATGAGGTTTATTATACTAACAGATTATGTGCGATCCGCATTTAAACAAAATTTGACCGGTGCAAAAGTATGGGCACCTCAACATAAAATTTACATTAATATTTTGTAGACCCTCCTTTTGCAAAAATAACAGCCTCTAGTCGCTTCCTGTAGCTTTTAATGAGTTCCTGGATCCTGGATGAAGGTATTGTTGACCATTCCTGTTTACAAAACAATTCCAGTTCAGTTAAGTTTGATGGTCGCCGAGCATGGACAGCACGCTTCAAATCATCCCACAGATGTTCAATGATATTCAGGTCTGGGGACTGGGATGGCCATTCCAGAACATTGTAATTGTTCCTCTGCATGAATGGCTGAGTAGATTTGGAGCGGTGTTTTGGATCATTGTCTTGCTGAAATATCCATCCCCTGCGTAAATTCAACTTCGTCACTGATTCTTGCACATTATTGTCAAGAATCTGCTGATACGAAGTTGAATCCATGTGACCCTCAACTTTAACAAGATTCCCGGTACCGGCATTTGCCACACAGCCCCAAAGCATGATGGAACCTCCACCAAATTTTGCTGTAGGTAGCAAGTGCTTTTCTTGGAATGCCATGTTTTTTTGCCTCCATGCAGAACGCCTTTTTGTATGACCAAACAAGTCAATCTTTGTTTCATCAGTCCACAGGACCTTCTTCCAAAATGTGACTGGCTTGTCCAAATGTGCTTTTGCATACCTCAGGCGACTCTGTGATGTGCTTGCAGAGACGGCTTCTTTCGCATCACTCTCCCATACAGCTTCTCCTTGTGCAACGTGCACTGTATTGTTGACCTATGCACATTGACACCATCTGCAGCAAGATGATGCTGCAGGTCTTTGGAGGTGGTCTGTGGACTGTCCTTGACTGTTCTCACCATTCTTCTTCTCTGCCTTTTTGATATTTTTCTTGGCCTGCCACTTCTGGGCTTAACAAGAACTGTACCTGTGTTCTTCCATTTCCTTACTATGTTCCTCACAGTGGAAACTGACAGTTTAAATCTCTGAGACAACTTTTTGTATCCTTCCCCTGAACAACTATGTTGAATAATCTTTGTTTTCAGATCATTTGAGAGTTGCTTTGAGGAGCCCATGATGCCACTCTTCATAGGAGATTCAAATAGGAGAACAACTTGCAAGTGGCCACCTTAAATACCTTTTCTCATGATTGGAAACACCTGCCTATGAAGTTCAAAGCTCAATGAGGTTACAAAACCAATTTAGTGCTTTAGTAAGTCAGTAAAAAGTAGTTAGGAGTGTTCAAATCAAGAAATTGATAAGGGTGCCCATACTTTTGCACCGGTCAAATTTTGTTTAAATGCGGATTGCACATTTTCTGTTAGTACAATAAACTTCATTTCAATCTCCAGACATATTACTGAGTCCATCAGTTATTAGATATATGAAACTGAAATAGCTGTTGCAAAAACCCAAATTGTTATAAAGAAAAAAGGTTAACATTAATAGGGGTGCCCAAACTTTTTCATATGGACTGTATTTACAATTTATTACAGTTTATGTTCTAAAGTTGTATTCCAATAAATATATTTTATGTTCTATCTAAATATCATGATTATTGTATCATAATGATTAAATGTCTGATGTTCAAATTGCACCACAATACATTTTTCACTTAAATATAAGCAATATACTAAATGTTATTTAGTATGATTTTGTTGAAAACTATTGTTTGCCACATATATATATATATATATTATATACACACACACACACACACACACACACACAATGTAATAAACTATATAATAGGCAAACAACAGTTTGCAACAAAAACATAGTAAATAACATTTGTGCAGTCTATGAATTTGTTGTAAGAAATAGAATTGCCTTCATCAGATCCTTCTTCGCAGATGACCTCAAATCTGACCTAATAATTTTAAGGCTAGAGAACAACCTCTCTACACTAACTTGGGTTGGAGGCAAAGCCGTAACCACATGGGAAACATCTCTAACAATTTCCGGGTATAAAGGAATTGCCTCATGCACAGTCAGTTTTGATGAACGGTTGAATTTTTTTATTTCTTTGAGAGCAAGTGAAAAATTTTGCTGAAATCTGGTCAATCTGCTGCTATAGGAGACGAAGCGAAATCTTTTTCCTTGCGGCAACGCTTTGCCTGCTCCATGTCATCCAAATACTTTTCAAAGTTAAACTCCTCATCTGAAGAGGATGAAGATATGGCAGCAGTAGCACTGTCAGGACCCAAGTCCTCTTGCACCTGGCAGTCCTGTAGGCCACTTATCTTAACTGCTACCTCGGTCAGAGCTTCTTTTCTTTTAGTAAGCTGTTGATCATCAAGCAGTATACGATGACTTGGGTCCACATAAACAGCTGCCAGAAGAATTTTATTTTCCAATCGCTGTGTCTCTCTCCGTTTCATTGAAGCAGAAATGCCATCTGCAATTAAACCTCCTCTTTGGGACAGGCAAAATAGCAAGTTCTTCCACTCCCTTATGAAAATGCCAGGAGTTAAATCCTCAGCTTGTAATTTTTTTAGTCACGGTAAATGGGTGATTAAGCAATTACTTCAATTCAGCCACCTGTGTCCATTGACCTTCATTTAGGGTTACCTGAGGGTTCACCATATCTATAAGAAACTATTTTAGTTCAAGCAATCGCTCAATCATTTAGGAAGTGCTCCACCACCGAGTGGCTTGATCAACAATTGCCCCTTACCCAGCCCGTCTCTTCAAGATGGAATCAATTTTAGGGGTTCTGGCGGCAATAACCAATTTCCTCACTTTTCCGAACAGATTTCCAGCATGTCCCTCTATCTCTTATTGCCAGCTGCAGCGTGTGCACAACACAGCGCATGTGATGAATATGATAGTGTTTTGAAGCAGCTTCAACAAGATCATCTAATCCTAAAGTATCATTTTGCTGTTCTTCTGTTGTAATATCTGTTTGTTCCTCAGTTACATGAACAGCACTGTGGCCTTCTATCTCTAACATACTGAATCCTAAATTTTCTTCTAGCTGTTGTTCATTACTCTTATTCATGAGTTTAATTGTACTTATGTATGAAGCATTGTCCATTACAATAGCAAGAACCTGTTCTTTTGAGTTCGTAATCTTGCAGAACTTTTTCCACTAAGGCCTGGAGAAACTGGCTGATGTGATGAGCTTTAGTATATTTTACTGCCAGTGTCTTGGTAACAATTTCTTGTCACAAACATATTGAACATTGATGGCAAAATAATTCAGTGAAATGCAGTGACTCTGGGCACCCAGCAAAGGCAATGGGTTTCAAGATATGACATTCAGACACATCGTTTCGTGAGGATCCATTTTTGAGCTCAAAAGCAGATCCTCACAAAGAATGAGAATGTCAGTTTGTGTGGCATTTTTCTAATCTGCATTTGCTATTGAAAACATTACCTATGAGCTCAAAAAACCTTTCAGGTGATGCGGTTTTTTAAAAAGCTGATCTGCTTTTGCAGCTGAAAAACGTATCCTCAAAATACGCAGCAAAAATGCAATGTGTGAATGTAGCCTTAGATCAGGAATAGAACAGCAATTTATAGGACATTTCATAACTTTCCCAAAATCCTATGAAAAAATATTCAGCACATTCTGCATTGAACTACTGTCCCCAATTTATTATATATTTTAGGAGTCGGTGCATTTTATACCGACTCCGACTCCAACTCCACAGCCCTGCAGGATACCCCACGAGGTGAGATTTTGCATGGAGCCCCAGATCGTTGTCTATTGACACTCATTTTGTATTTCTTCCATTTTCTTACTATTGCACTAACAGTTGTCTCCTTCTCACCCAGCATCTTACTTATGGTTTTGTAGCCCATTCCAGCCTTGTGCAGGGCTATGATCTTGTCCCTGACATCCTTAGATAGCTCTTTGGTCTTGCCCATGTTGTAGAGGTTAGAGTCTAACTGATTAACTGGATCTGTGGACAGGAGTCTTTTAAACAGGTGACAATTTAAGACAAATGTCTTTGATGCAGGTAAAGAGTTGATTAGGAGCGTCTAAGCGGTCTGTAGGAGCCAGAACTCTTAAGGGTGCTTTACACGCTGCGACATCGCTAGCGATCTCGTTAGCGATGTGAAACGCCAGATCGCAGATGCAATCTGCCGAGATCGCACTTGTGACCGGCGCTATAAAAACAACCTATGTGCGATCTCGGCAGATCGCATCTGCGATCTGGCGTGTCACATCGCTAACGAGATCGCTAGCGATGTCGCAGCGTGTAAAGCACCCTTTAATCGTTGGTAGAGGATCAAATACTTATTTCTCTCTGCAAAATGCAAATTATTTTATATAATTTATACAATGTGATATTCTGGATTTTATTTTGGATATCTCTCCTGTTAAAATTACAGACTGTTCATGTCTTTGTCAGTGGATCCGTGCGGCTTTACAGTTGCCCAAGTGTTTGATCCGGAACGCAAGAAATTAAAAAAAAAATAAAAAGGAATAATATAGAAAATAAGAATGAAGCAAGTACTTCATACTTACCCAGGCTCCGGCCGGCTGTATGCTGCTCCTACAGCTTCCCTAGGCCGCTCATTTCATATGCACTGCTTTCTCTGCCCACCGGCCGGCCTGGCCACTGTGATTGGTTGTAGTCAGACATGCCCCCAGCCCGTGTGACAGCGTCTGTCTGCAATCATCATTCATTCATTTTCTGGAGCTCACAGCCAGCAGTCATGTTCTATGGCCGCTTGCTGTGACTGAGATGTAGTAGAGCTTGAATCGCCGTGGAAACTCATTTGGATTCCGTCAAACCTGCAGGGATGTGTTGGTGTTAATAAAATGGTTAAAGACGGTGTTTTTTGTATGTTATTTCACATAAAGGATTTTTTCGATGTCTGTGTTTATTTACTTTCACTTACAGATTAGTGACATAGATACCTGCCATCAGTAATCTAGGGTTTAGTAGCAGCTGTGTGCTGTTATTAACCCGATTGCCACCGCACTAGGGCAAATCGGGAAGAGCAAGGTAAGGCACTGGGTTTTTCACATCTAATGAATTCGACAATTCTGGGCGGCTGGAGGCTGATATCTTTAGGCTGGATCTCTTCAGTCTTATGCGGGCTTTACACGAGTTGACCGATCGTGTTTTTTCACGAGCGATCGTACCCGCCCCCGTCGTTTGTGCGTCACGGTCAAATCGCTGCCCGTGTCGCACAAAGTTGCTAACCCCCCGTCACACGTACTTACCTGCTGAGCGACCTCACTGTGGGCGGCGAACATCCTCTTCCTGAAGGGGGAGGGACGTTCGGCATCACAGCGACGTCACACAGCCGCCGGCCAATAGAAGCGGAGATGAGCGTGACGTAAAGATCCCGCCCACCTCCTTCCTTCCGCATAGCCGGCGGGTGCCGCGGGACGCAGGTAAGCGGTGTTCATCGTTCCCATGGTGTCACACGGAGCGACGTGTGCTGCCTCGGGAACGATGAACAACCTGCACCAGGAAAAATAAACAATATTTTAAAATTAAACGACGAGTACACGACTCACGATTTGTGAGTGATACTGCGTCGCTCGGAGGTGTCACACGATATGACGTCGTGTACGATGCCGGATGTGCTTCACGAAAACCGTGGCATCGACGATGCATCGCACGATCGGTCGTCTTGTGTAAAGCCCGCATTAGAATACCAGTCCCCAGCTGTCGGGCTTTATCTGGCTGGGTAGCAAAATTGGGGGGCACTGCACGTCATTTTTTAAAAAAAATATATTTATTTGAATAATTTAAAAAAACGCATGCGGTTTCTCTTAGGTGGGAGTCACACTTGCTAGGGACTCTAATGAGTCTCGCATCGCATCACCCGGCACGGCCGCACACTCTCCTGACAGGAGCGGGTCGGCTGCATGTATTTCTATGCAGCTGCACGCTTGTGTCCGGAGAGCATCAGGCTGTGCCGGGTGATGCGATGCGAGACCCTCGCATGTGTGACTCTGGCCTTATTTTGATACACAGCCAACATAATACCCGACAGCTGGGTACTGCAGCCTGTAACAGTGGGCTTTATCTGTGCTGGTATCAGAATACTGGGGCCCTACGCCAATTGTTTTATATATTTATTGTTATACCACGATACTGACTCGCTGACATTTGCACTACTTTCCCCACCCACCGGCCGTCCTGGTGCCTGTGATTGGTTGAAGTCAGCTGACATGCTGCCACTCAGGGTGGGGGCGCGTCTAACTGTAACCAATTACACGTGCCGGTGGGCGGGGAAAGCAGTGAATATTCAATGAGGGTTAATTGTCGGCTCCGGAAGGGAATGCATAACCTGGAAGCAGCTCGCCGCCATGACGGATCTTCGGTGAGTACACCGCGAGCGCTCCTACGCCCCCCCCTCATCCGTTCTGCCAACATTTCTAATCTCCGGATTCCGGTTCCCATAGACTTATGGGTACCGGATTCCGGATTAAATCCGGATTTTGTTTTTTGTTAAATTTAGCAAGGACCTACTGGTCCCAGTTTTCTGTGAGTCCGCCCAGCTCTAATCAGCATTTTTACATGTACAAAATCAAATAAATATAGTTTCTTAGGTTAATAGTGGAAATGTATTCGTAAAAAATTGGTTGCAATACTGATCTTCTGTATGGGATTGGATGTTTGTTTTTTTTTTTTTTGCACAACTATAAAAACTTGAATGGATACGTCTCATCCGATACTCTGAAGAGGATGGTGCATGCTGCCTTCACTCAGTCCTTGTGATAAATAAGTCATCACAACAGCCCTACTAAACTGCATAGGTTTTTACCATGACAGCACTTGCCCGTCCATATTAGAAACTCATCTGAACAAGCCCGTATAGGGTCGGTCCATAGATTACATGAACAGCATAAACACTGTGCTCGGTTAAGTGGCTAAGTGTGAACATGGCTGTACACTGGGAGTCAGAGAATCCAGAGCAACTACTACCGGTATTATGTGGTCGCCATGCTGGCTTTAATGTGAAAATGACTACTCCTTTAAACTCGGTCTTGGGTTTATATTTAACGCTTGTTCTTTTTTTGGTTCTCAGATCATCCAGCTTTTACTTACTCCACACAATCTGTCATTATGTGACATAAGAAGCTTGGCTGCAATTCAGGTTTTTTTTTCCATTTCACTATGTCATTCAGTACCGTAGTTCCTTTATACAAATCTTGGCCAATGGAGACATCAATAAACAATTAGGACTCCCCGTAACCTGTATATAAATATTAGTGAAGACTGCAAACTGATAAAATTAACAGGAAAAACAGCATTACTCACTCTCCTCAGCTCCACTGCCGCTCCTGATCTTTGACAGTCTGCAATGGTGACATCACTACTACAATCAATACGCATAACCGCTGCAGCCAATCACTGAACTCATGGGTTCTGCCGGTGTAAACAGCACTACACTAGCCACTGGGCCCAATGGTTGGCTGCATTAATAACGTATGTTGTAGACGTCATCACGTCTGGAGCAGGGGAAGGTGAGAAGTGAGCAGTTTTACATCCAGCATTAGCAGGGCGATAGGCATTTAAAATTATTAATGGAATTTTTTTTTTATAAAAAATACCCATTGTTTAAATCAGAATTTTGTAATAAAATATATTCTTTAAAAAGTTGGCAATATTTCTTTCCCATACCACAATCTGTGTTAAAATAGGAAGTTACATATCTTGCAATTTTAACACTGGGGTTATTTCAAGCTAACTTCCTGTTCCAAAAAACTGACATGGTCCTTAGAAGCAATTTAGAGACTCTGACCCTAAATTTTATATTAAAGCATCTAATGAGTGTGTGCAAAGGTCATTGTGAATAGAGGGGGATGCAGGGTCAGCGGTGACATCACCCGTGTGCACAGGCGTTATTCTAGTTTAGTTTAAACTATAAGTTATTTTCTGAATATACCTTCTCTTTAAATAAGAGCCTAAATGTATGCAAAGTATATTTAATGCGTTTTGGGTTTTTTACAGAGCTGGAGTTGCACTTTAAGGTTGGGGACACACAAGTATATGGCATCTGATGTGATATGCTAATGACCCTCGGCTCCCGCTCTGCTGTGAGTTTGAGCCAAGTGTCATTATACTGTCATCCGATCCTGTGATCACAGCTGCGGAGGACAGGGAGGGATTAATCTCCCTATTTCCTCCATTATCAGCTGATGAGTATATCGCACTGCACTCCGATGTCATCGGATTGCAACGCGATGTTTCTCTAAAGGATGCTTCACACCAGACAATCGTGCGATAGTCGGCGGTCACGGTTTTTGTGACGCACATCCGGCATCGCTGGCGATGCCGGCCTGTGTGACACCTCCTAGCGACACAGTATCGCTCACAAATTGTGAGTTGTGTACTGCTCGCTAGGTTCCATAATATCGTTTAATTTAGTTGTTCATCGTTTCCGTGGTAGCACACGCCGCTCCGTGTGACACCCCGGGAACGATGAACAGCAGCTCACCTGCGTCACGCGGCCGCCGCCAGCTATGTGAAGGAAGAAGGTGGGCGGGATGTTTACGTCCCGCTCATCTCCGCCCCTCCGCTTCCATTGGCCGGCGGCCGTGTGACATCGCTGTGACGCCGAACGTCGCTCCCACTACAGGAAGTGGACGTTCGCCGCCCACAGCGTGGTCGCATGAGAGGTACAGTTAGGTCCAGAAATATTTGGACAGTGACACAATTTTCGCGAGTTGGGCTCTGCATGCCACCACATTGGATTTGAAATGAAACCTCTACAACAGAATTCAAGTGCAGATTGTAACGTTTAATTTGAAGGTTTGAACAAAAATATCTGATAGAAATTGTAGGAATTGTACACATTTCTTTACAAACACTCCACATTTTAGGAGGTCAAAAGTAATTGGACAAATAAACCAAACCCAAACAAAATATTTTTATTTTCAATATTTTGTTGCGAATCCTTTGGAGGCAATCACTGCCTTAAGCCTGGAACCCATGGACATCACCAAACACTGGGTTTCCTCCTTCTTAATGCTTTGCCAGGCCTTTACAGCCGCAGCCTTCAGGTCTTGCTTGTTTGTGGGTCTTTCCGTCTTAAGTCTGGATTTGAGCAAGTGAAATGCATGCTCAATTGGGTTAAGATCTGGTGATTGACTTGGCCATTGCAGAATGTTCCACTTTTTTGCACTCATGAACTCCTGGGTAGCTTTGGCTGTATGCTTGGGGTCATTGTCCATCTGTACTATGAAGCGCCGTCCGATCAACTTTGCGGCATTTGGCTGAATCTGGGCTGAAAGTATATCCCGGTACACTTCAGAATTCATCCGGCTACTCTTGTCTGCTGTTATGTCATCAATAAACACAAGTGACCCAGTGCCATTGAAAGCCATGCATGCCCATGCCATCACGTTGCCTCCACCATGTTTTACAGAGGATGTGGTGTGCCTTGGATCATGTGCCGTTCCCTTTCTTCTCCAAACTTTTTTCTTCCCATCATTCTGGTACAGGTTGATCTTGGTCTCATCTGTCCATAGAATACTTTTCCAGAACTGAGCTGGATTCATGAGGTGTTTTTCAGCAAATTTAACTCTGGCCTGTCTATTTTTAGAATTGATGAATGGTTTGCATCTAGATGTGAACCCTTTGTATTTACTTTCATGGAGTCTTCTCTTTACTGTTGACTTAGAGACAGATACACCTACTTCACTGAGAGTGTTCTGGACTTCAGTTGATGTTGTGAACGGGTTCTTCTTCACCAAAGAAAGTATGCGGCGATCATCCACCACTGTTGTCATCCATGGACGCCCAGGCCTTTTTGAGTTCCCAAGCTCACCAGTCAATTCCTTTTTTCTCAGAATGTACCCGACTGTTGATTTTGCTACTCCAAGCATGTCTGCTATCTCTCTGATGGATTTTTTCTTTTTTTTCAGCCTCAGGATGTTCTGCTTCACCTCAATTGAGAGTTCCTTAGACCGCATGTTGTCTGGTCACAGCAACAGCTTCCAAATGCAAAACCACACACCTGTAATCAACCCCAGACCTTTTAACTACTTCATTGATTACAGGTTAACGAGGGAGACGCCTTCAGAGTTAATTGCAGCCCTTAGAGTCCCTTGTCCAATTACTTTTGGTTCTTGAAAAAGAGGAGGCTATGCATTACAGAGCTATGATTCCTAAACCCTTTCTCCGATTTGGATGTGAAAACTCTCATATTGCAGCTGGGAGTGTGCACTTTCAGCCCATATTTTATATATAATTGTATTTCTGAACATGTTTTTGTAAACCGCTAAAATAACAAAACTTGTGTCACTGTCCAAATATTTCTGGACCTAACTGTAAGTACGTGTGACGGGGGTTACCGACTTTGTGCGCCACGGGCAGCGATTTGCCTGTGACGCAAAAAGGACGGGGGCGGGTACGATCGATTGTGAAATTGCACAATCGGTCGTATCGTGTAAAGCAGCCTTTACACCTATAGACTTGTAAGGGTGCGAGCGCATATGGATCAGGATTACACCAGCAGCATGCTACGATTGTTTTCTCGGTTTGACAAAGGACTGACAAAGAAAAAAATAAAAATCTCAGATAGGAACGGCCCCATAGAGTGACATGGGCCCAAGTGGAATGCGATTTTTTTGTCCAATTCCACTCAGCCTGTTTTACTCCCCTGTGTCCTAGCCCTTAATCTAAGTCCCCTGCCCCCTAACATCCTTTTTTGGTGCAGCTCCAGTTCTGCAGCGCCACTTTGTGACTAACTTTTGACTGTTCGGAATTTCCCAATGCAAGTCTATGAGAGCCAGAATAAGGCCAGAACGTGGCCACTTGTATTAATGAGTGGCCTCTCCTGCACTCAATGACACACTGGGCCTGCTGGCAAGTCACAGATCGGAGGAGACTGACCAAAATGTCGGCAATAGAAGATGAAGCCGTAGGAAGACGAGAACCAAACAGACATCAGGGTACTTAGATTTAAAGTGCAAGTCCAATGGTGCAAAAAATAAAAGTGCTGGAGTGGTGCTTTAAGATTTAGTTTTATTACAAATTATTCTATCAAAACTGGTGAAACTTGAGATTAATAACCCCAAATGTCACACATTCATCAATTTTTTAAAAGTAGAACTGCATACAAATAGCAAGCCATATAAGACGACTATGGAACTACAAGTACCACATACACTGGCAGCTGGAGCGCATACAATTCGCTGCTCCCTGCGGCCCTGCTCTGTGCGGCGGGGGGCCCTGCTATGCACGGCGGCCAGTAAGTTACGGGCCATTCTTAAGATGTCGGCGGTAAGGGCTTTCAAATAATGGCGCCCAGAGTCGGCACGTGCGCAGATGGAGCTCTCGGCTCAAGCTCTCATCTGCGTACGCGCTGACTCCGACTTCCATTTCTTTGAAGCTGGCACCGAAGACATCTCTAGCACCGCCGGCAGCGAGCACCAGCACAGAGCAGCGCCGGCAGCACCAGCACAGCACTGCAGTGAGTAAATGGGCCCCCCTCTGTGCCGCCCACAGCATCACCGTACTCTTGCTTGTACCGCCGCTGCCACCTGTGACCCCGCTCCACCACTGCTCCTGGCCCACCTACCCGGTAAGATACCACCGGATTATTAAACGGACCCCATATATCTTTTTTTTTTTTTTTACCGTTTTTTCTCTCTAAATTTGAGGCACGTCTTATAATCTGGCATGTCTTCTAAAACGAAAAATACGGTACATTTTGGAAACACAATAACCCGGGACACTAGTCACACACCTTCCACCTTCTTTGAATCATTTGCCGCCAATCACCCTTCTGGAAAAGGAAGAATTTCCTGGCTCTATTCTTCCATTGACAACCCACCAGACCCCGTAAAAATACCATTCATGACACAATGGGAAAATTATGTGAACCTTAAGGGGGCTTTACACGGTAGCGATATTGCTAGCAATTTCTAGCGATATCGAGCGTGTAAGTACCCACCCCCGTCGCACATGCGATTGTTTGTGATCGCTGCCGTAGCGAACATTATCACTACGGCAGCGTCACGCGTACTTACCTGGTCGGCGGCGTCGCTGTGACTGCCGAACAATCCCTCCTTCAAGGGGGAGGGACGTTCGGCATCACAGCGGCATCACAGCAACGTCACTAAGCGGCCGGCCAATCAAAGCGGAGGGGCGGAGATGAGCAGGACGTAACATCCCGCCCACCTCCTTCCTTCCGCATTGGGGCCGGCGGCAGGTAAAGAGATGGTCCTCGCTCCTGCGGTGTCACACATAGAGATGACTAACATGGATAAACAACCCTTACCGATTCTTGAGTTTGGGACGACCTCTCCATAGTGAACGATTTTCACCATTTTTGAGGTCGCTTAAGGTCGCTGGTCAGTGTCACACGCTGCGATATCGTTAATGACGCCGGATGTGCGTCACTAACAACGTGACCCCAACGATAAAACATTAACGATATCGTAGCGTGTAAAGCCCCCTTAACACTCTCCCTGGAGAAATGGCACCACTGTTGTACTTCACTTACTAATGGTAGCCATCAATCTTGCCTCACAGAAACTGCTTCAAACATACTACGTTCTGGCAAGGCTCAAGCTTATATACCCGCAAGTCTCGGATCAATGCTTATGGGGTTGTAACGCGATAGGAGATCTAAAACATACGGTATATGGTGGGACTGTCCCAGTGCTCAAACATTCTGGAATAAGAAACAAACTTATTCACAATATCCTGGGTAGAACCGTCTCACTTGGCCCGACTACTCTCCTACTGGGAGAAACACCAGTGTGACTACCCAACAAATCTTTCTATCTCCTAAGCTACATTAGTAAGGTCTGCGAAAATCCACCTTGCCTCCAAATGGACAATCCCCTACCTATCGATCCAGGCGGTTAGGCATAGGCTTGACAAAATAATGTATGAATGTATAGATGCAACACGGTTGGATAGCCTGGAAAGCTTCTATGCTATATGGACACCGTGGGTGGATTCTCATCAAGACCATGGTAATGATCTATCGCAAGCTCTGCATTTATCTCTTCTTTGAGTCATTCATACTTCGAAAGACAATCCGGTAGATAGCAAGTATCTGCTTCAAAGTACCAAGCTAACTCCAGCCCCCCTTTCCATAGCCTCTTGCTCGGTCTATTCTCTCTCCTTTCTTTCTATACTAATTTGTATACGGTTTTCTCCTTGCTGTTTGAGTTATTGTTCTAAATGTTACCATTTATAACAAACCCCGGGAAGGGAATGTATAATTTATCTTATATCAAACGTTAATACTTATTAAAGGGAACCTGTCACCAGATTTGGGGCCTATAAGCTGCGGCCACCACGAGTGGGCTCTTATATACAGCATTCTAACATGCAGTATATAAGAGCCCAGGCCGCTGTGTATAATGTAAAAATCATTTTATAATACTCACCTAAACGGTTGCTGCTGTGGAGTTGGGCCACATGGGTGTCTCCGTTGTCACTGCCTCCTCTTTCGGCCATCTTTGTCCTCCTTCTAAAGCCTATGTGCATGATGCATCCTACGTCATACACACTCACCGGTCCCGTGCAGGCGCACTACAATGCTTTGATCTGCCCTGCTCAGGGCAGATCAAAGTGCGCCTGCGCAGGACCTCAATGCCGGCGAGTGTGGATGACGTAGGACGCATCATGCACCCTAGCTTCAGAAGAAGGATGAGAAAGATGGCCGAAAGAGGAGGCGCCGGCACCAGAGAACGAAGACACCCCTATGATCCAACTCCACCGCAGCAACCGTTTAGGTATTATAAAGTGATTTTATGTTCTACACAGCGGCCTGGGCTCTTATATACAGCATGTTAGAATACTGTATATAGGAACCCACTGGTGGTGGCCGCAGCTTATAGGCCCCCAAACTGGTGACAGGTTCCCTTTAATAAGTATTAACGTTTCATATAAGATAAATTATACATTCCCTTCCCGGGGTTTGTTATAAATGGTAATGTGTGGCCACAGCTTATAGTCACCAAATCTGGTGACAAGTTCCCTTTAAAAGCATTTGAAACAAAAAAAACAAAAACATCTTAGAGACAACGAGTGCTCTTCGCGAATACAGAGGCTTCAAGTACAGACACACCAGAGATCGAAGAATGGCCGGAAGTGGACAATACGAAGAAAGTTTACAACAGCGCTGCAACAAGATGCATCCAGATGGAGGAATTCATATGGGATTGACCATCAGAAAAATCTATCTGATAAACTTAGGCCATTACACAAACAGTATTGTAGGTTTTTCTATAAAAATGACAACAAAAAAAAAATGAAAATTGTTGAAAACGCCACCAGTGTGAACAAAGTCTTAGCATAATGTCAGCCGTACGGCAGTGGCCACGCTGCTCTTCTGACTACAACTGGGCCCCAAATAACTATGGGGTGAACAACCACCGCTGTTATATAAGATTGATAGAATTACGTTGAAATATGACATCTATGGAATTAATGGGGCTATATACAGTAAGTGATCATCAGCAGCAGTCATCAGCTGCCATCCCCAGGAATATTCTGTACTTATAACTGCAACAGGGACCTGTAGAACTACAACAACAAGCATGACAAGAACATGATAAACCAGCACTCGCTAAAGGAACAGCAGTAATGAATCTATATAGATTAATATGGGTCCTGTAGGGGCGGAAACCACCTGTGCAGCCGCAGAGGGACCCCAAGATGTGAGGGGCCACATCTACCTCCACCGCACACATTGTTCTTCTGTCCCATCTGAATGCTGCACTCTCCTCACTGCTCTGGAACCACAAGTCCCAGCACACACACACACTGCACTCCTGGAGACACAAGCTGTCAGGCTGTAATTCACACCTGAGGAGGATGCGGCTCCCAGTGTGCTGAGCTGCTAGTGATTTTAACTCCTCAGCTGCTGTGAAACTACAAGTATCTATAGAGCACCAGCTTGCCAGTAACTGTAGAACTACAAGTGCCAGCATATCCTGGGCTGCCACAAATGCCAGAAGGCACAAGTTAGTAATGATGTATAAACCAAGAAAAGGACTGGAAACTAACAGCAAAGCTCAGCAACTGCCAGGATCACACGCGGATGGTCTGCAGATGGTAAACAGCGCCCTCCCAAGCTGCCCCCTGGTACCTGCCCTGCTGTGTGCCCACAGGGGGTGAGACGCGTCAGGGGCCGCAGTGGTTGGGGGGCTGCCGGTCCTCCAGGCTCCATACCTCCCCTCTGCAGCCGGCTGGGTGCTCAGTCCTGGGGAACTCCATGCGGGGGTCTCCCAGCCCAGGAGGGGAGGGCGGCAGTGACGTCACGGAGGAGGAAGCACAGGCTACAATGTGTCACTGACTGCAGCACATCAGCCGCCTCCTCCTGTGAGGCCCCGGCTCTGCCCACACTGCGGCTGCTGCCATCACACTATAAAGCCTGCACCTTCTCCTCCTCCTGAGAACCGTCCTGGCTCCATCCTGGGATTACAGCACACAGCACTGTCACTTCTCCAACATTTCTATGTACAGTATTTCTGCCTATGCCAGACTACAACTCCCAGAATGCAATGTAAGGGGGGAGGAGCCACAGTCATGCACAGGGCTGGTTTCTATTAACCCTTCATAGGGTGAAGATTTGATGTAATGTGCAGGCTGCTGTCAGGTCACTTTCATTGTTCTGCTACTTGTAAATCTATTTCATTATATTAGTAGAATGGTTTTGGTGCCATTCACACACTTTAGCTTCAAAACTTTGTAGTGTAAGTAGAAGTTGGAAGACAAAACATCATTATACTACAAAAGTAATGTCGCGGGCGGGGAGGAGGGTGTCGGCACACTACGCTCACCCCCTTCTGCTCGGGTCCGGCGGCTGCTGCTCAGTGGTGGCTCGAGCGGTGGGCCGGATCCCGGGGGTTTCTCGAGCGGCACTCCTCGCCCGTGAGTGAAAGGGGGCTTGTTGGGTGTGGGGATGATTATTGTCCGTGACGCCACCCACGGTTGTGGTGATTTCACCACCGCTGCTCTATACGGGGATCCCGGGGATGGTGATGCGGAGCAGCCAGGTGTTGTGTTGCCCCTCCGTGGGTAGGGGTTGGTGATCCCGGGGCCCGGTGATGGAGATGGAGGTGCAGGCCCTGGTGGGCGCAGGGACGTGGGGGCAGCGCTGTGCCTTGCGGCACTGTGGTACTCACTCAGCCTGAGACGTGACACAGTTTTTACGGTAAACCATACGGCTGGATAGACGGTCCCACGGACGGCTGCACTTGCTCTCCCAGTAGGTGACGGTGATGTCCCTTTTCCTTGCACCTTGATGTACTTGTTGGTTGCGATGGGTCCCCACCGGTAACCCGCTCCCCGGCTTTAAGCTGGACCGGAGGAGCTCTACTCTTTGCCCGCAGGCGCTGGCCCTGGGGAAACTGGTGCCCTGGCGGTGGCGGTGTCTCCCCTGTAATGGTTGAGCTGTTGCCTTCAATCGGGACTTTGTTGTTGGGGGATCTGCGTCCCCGTCACTGACGGATTCGGCAAATTTGGCGACTCCTAGCCTTGCCGGGGTCCGAGAGGCCCCTGCCCTGGTGCTGACTGTCCTTCGGAACACTGCTCCAGACCGCCGGGCACACAGCCAACGGGGTCCTTCCAGGAACTTCCAAACGGTCCCCCTCCAGACAGTCACCGCTGTTGCTGACCTTGCTGACCTGGCCCTACAGGCTTTCTTTCCTTCTTGTCACCTCACTTGCTTTCCTCCTTTTCCACTTTTCTACTTTCACTACTTTCACTTAGTTGTTTACTCCTTCACTCCCCTAACTGTTCTGCCTGGTTTCTCCCGCCTCCAGAGCTGTGTCCTCCTCGGTGGGCGGAGCCAACCGCCTGGCCCACCCCCTGGTGTGAATCATCAGCCTCTGGAGGAAGGCAACAAGGATTTTCGGTTAGCTGTGGTGTTCCTAGCTGGGATGTGGGGTGTGATGGTGTGTGACCTGTGTCCCCTGGCTTGCCCAGGGCGACACAGTAAGGCTATGTGCAAACCGAACAGCAGAAATGCAATGTTCTTGTGTTTTAAGATATCACACATTGCACTTTAAAGGGAACCTGTCATCAGTTTTTTCCCTATTAAACCAAAAATACCACCCTCTGCAGCTCCTGGGCTGCATTCTAGGAAGGTGCACCTTGTTGCTGGCCCCCCTTGCAGACCCCTAAAAGAACTTTATAAAATCTTACCGTTTCCTATGCAAATGAGTTTGGTTGGCCAGATGGGCGGGCTCTAATTCGTCTCCTGTCTCCCCCTCCTGCCGCTGTTCGCCGTCCCCCAGGCATGATTTAAATGGATGACGCCGCCCCCGTCTTCGCGCACGCTGCTGGAGTCTCACGCAGGCGCATTTCGCTGTGCCCCTATCGCGGGGCTGAGCATAAAGTTTCCCTCACGCGAGCGCCGGTGATGTAGTTGTGCAGGTGCGAGATTATGGGCGGTGCTGTGTATGACCTCACCAGCGTCATCCTCATACCCGCCCATAATCTCGCACCTGCGCTGTGACACCCTGGACTAGCCAGGTAGTCACAGACCCCCGCACTACACCTGTCCCCCAAAAAGGTGTCATCAGCCAACCATTAAAACCTAGTCACCTCCCTCAGTGCTTGATGAACACACCAGGGGGCGGAGCCAGGCGGTTGGCCACGCCCACCGAGGAGTTCAGAGGGCCTGAGGCAGGAAACACAGTCAGTCAGTCAGTGAGTAGTGGTTAGTAGTGACAGGAGTCTGACAGGTGCCGGGGTTGGAGCACGGGCACCTTTGGCTAGGAGGCAAACGGTGGCCTTAGCCTGCAGGAGCCGGGAAGACGGCTCGATGAAACCGTGGTGGACCGGGACAGGGTAGTGTCCCGCCGGTACCGACCCGGGGAACCGACTCAGAAACCGGAGCACACAGGGGGGTACTCAGACCCTGAAACGAGGTCCAGAATCCACTGGACTGAGTTAATTAACTGATTGAAGACAACAGCCCAACGAGGGCGATAGAAAGCCACCGCACAGGCAGAGAGATCCCACGGGCCAGCGTCTGCGGGCAAAAGGGCTCTCCCGACATCCACAAAGCCGGGGAGCGGACTCCCATCGCTGAAGCGCAGGCAGCACAAGTACACTACACGGTGCAGGAGAAAGGCCAAGACCACCGAACCGGGTGGGGGATCAGACGCAGCCGGCTGCGGGCACCGACCACCATCAACTTGGTTTACCAGAGACTTGTGTGTGTCAATAACAGTGAGTACAACAGTGCCATCCGGCCGCGCACCGCCCTGCACCGCCCAGCTATTACCCCCAACGGGCCCCAGGACCACCATCCCTGCCCACGGAGGAGTTAACAACTTGCTGTATAACATCTCCACTGGGTACCCCCGTAGCTGCAGCGGTGGTGTCTACCTTCACCACATCCCGTGGGTGGCGTCACGAAATCAAGCGCGGCTCCGGCCATGCACCTACCTAACCCCCACCAAAAGCGCCAGCATCCCCTTTCAGAGCGAATTGACCCCGGGTCCGCAGGCGCTTGAGCCACCCACCAACGTTAACGGATCCGAGCAGCTCGGCTGCAGTCGAGCGCGGGGCGGTACATGCGCAACTACATCACCGGCGCTCGCGTGAGGGAAACTTTATGCTCAGCCCCGTGATAAGGGCACAGCGAAATGCGCCTGCGTGAGACTCCAGCAGCGTTCGCGAAGACGGGGGTGGCGTCATCCATTTAAATCATGCCTGGGGGACAGCGAACAGCGGCAGGAGGGGGAGACAGGAGACGAATTAGAGCCCGCCCATCTGGCCAACCAAACTAATTTGCATAGGAAATGGTAAGATTTTATAAAGTTCTTTCAGGGGTCTGCAAGGGGGGGCCAAGCAACAAGGTGCACCTTCCTAGAATGCAGCCCAGGAGCTGCAGAAGGTGATATTTTTGGTTTAATAGGGAAAAAACTGATGACAGGTTCCCTTTAATGGCGCACTCACACTGCACTTTGGGGGCGCGCTCACACATTGCACTTTGGGGGCGCACTCACACATTGCACTTTGGGGGCGCGCTCACACATTGCACTTTAGCTTTGAAAGAATTGCAGGATTTACCAGTAGCTGAGATTTCTGACACCTCACTACACTGTTTATTATTTTACTTGCAGATTCGAACTAAACTTTTTTTGTGTTCTTCAAATCTGCAGAGCCATTCATTGCAGTATTTGTCACACAATTTGCAGCAACAATGTCCATATTGCAGCATTTATCCTGCCAACACTCAGGTTACTGCAGCACAAATAACTGCTGCAAAAACTAAACATGTGCACAATGCAGCCTCTAAACATGTGCACAATGCAGCCTCTAAACATGTGCACAATGCAGCTTCTAAACATGTGCACAATGCAGCCTCTAAACATGGAAGTGGACCTCGCTGTGGGCGGCGAACGTCCACTTCCTGGAGTGGGAGGGACGTTCGGCGTCACATTGACGTCACGCGGCAGCCGGCCAATAGAAGCGGGGGGGCGGAGATGAGCGGGACGTAACATCCTGCCCACCTCTTTCCTTCCGCATTGCCGGCTGGAGCCGCAGGACGCAGGTAAGATCTGTTCATCGCTCCTGGGGTGTCACACACTGCAATGTGTGCTGCCTCGGGTACGATGAACAACCGACGTTCAATTCATGAGGAAAGGACGAAGTGCGTGCAATGAACGTTTTACCGTTCAATCGCAATCGCACGTACCTGTCACACCCTGCAATGTACTTACGATGCCAGATGTGCGTCACTTACGACGTGACCCCGCCGACACATCGTAAGATACATTGCAGCGTGTAAAGCGGGCTTTAGGCTTTCACATGTCCTGTAATCATCCGTTAGATCGGATCCTGCAGAGATCCATTGGGGAAAAAAAAGATCTTCTAAACACAACTTTTTGTATCTGTTGTAAAATAACTGATGTCTGCCAGATTCAATATTTTAACATTGGAGTATTTGGAGGACAGATCTGTTAACGGATTGCTATTTAGCTTCCATTTGGAACTAATCCTGTAAGAATAAATCAAATCCGTTACAAATACAAGAAAAAACATGGCTAAATAGCAATCCAGTAACAGATCCGTCCTCCATAGACTACCATGCGACAAAAAAAAAAAAATGTATCTGGCAGAAATCAGTTATTTAACAACGGACAAAAAAGTTGCATTTGCAGAACTTTTTTGCCAACGAATCTCAGCATGATCCGATATAGCAGAGGATTACTGGACAGTTTTAGGAAAATCAGAGCAATGTACAAAAGGTGGAACCTCAACAAAAACTACAGTATTGCCATGTAGAACTTTTTATTCCAAATGGGCAACCCACCCAGAATATGGCGACACATGGACAAGATACAGACATTAGCGATACATCCCAATATTGGTTGCAATGATTTCCTATAGGGTTATATTGCAATCTGTGACACAGTCTTAGGCCCCCTTCACACGTCCGTGTCTCCGGCATGTGTTTGGTCCGTTTCCTCACGTGCCGGAGACACGGACACACGTAGACCCACTAAAATCAATGGGTCTGCGCTCACATCTGTGTTTTGCCATGGACCGTGTGTCCATGTGGAGCATACGTGTGCTCCACATGTAGACATGTCCGTTTTTCTCCGGCATCACATGGACCACACACGGACCCGTGATCCGTGTGACATGCACCAGAGAAAACACACGTGCCTGTGAAATAAAAATAATTTCTATACTCACCTTCTCCAGTGCTGCTGTCACTGCCGCTGCTGTTACTTGCTTCTGACCCCTGCTCATTATGCTCATGAATATTCACTCCACTGCGGGCTGGAAGCAGCAGCAGCGGGGAGTCGGAAGAGCGGGAGACCGCAGATCAGCACCATGGACAGCAACACCAGGAACAAGTAAGCAAAAAGTTCCCGTTCTCCGTGGGTTATCACGGATAGCACACTGAGAACACACGTGTGCCATAAACACAGCACACAGAAGGCAACATGCACCTTTGACACGTCCATGAAAAATGTGCGTGATTTTCATGGACATGTGAAGGAGGCCTTAGGCCTCACAGACCACACGTACTGGAGACATGGACACATGTAGACTCATTAAAATCAATGGGATTTTGCACATGTCCAACTTTTCACACAAACCATGTGTCTGAGAGCTCCACAGGGAGACATGTCCAGATTCTTCCGGCAGCGCAGGTAGTACATGGACCGTACATTGATGTGATCAGTGTGACACGTACCGGAGAAAACATGTCACTTAAAAATAAAGTACATTTATACTGGTCTCCGGCGCTGCTGTCTCTGCCTCTGCTGTTACTTGCGGGTCCTGCTCATTATGCTTATTGCATATTTACTGCCCTCACCGCAGGCCCAGAAGTAACGGCAGCGTCGGAGACAGGTAAGTATACCAGCTCATGCTGCTATCCGGATGTCACAGGGTAGCACAGGGACAGCACACGTAACACACGCACAAAAATGCACAGCTTCACCACGGACCATGCAAAACATTTGTATTTTACATGGACGTGTGAAGGAGGCCTTATACATTTCCAAATCTCTTGGATTTTCTGTCACTGCTCGTATCTAACTCACTTGCCGTAGACTTCATTGCAAGTTGCATGTGGCACCCTGGACAAGCCAGGGGCCACAGAGCACAACACCCACACACCCCACACTCCCAGCAGGCACACCAAAGTCAGACACAAAACCCTTGTTGCCTTCCTCCAGGGGCTGATTATCACACCAGGGGGTGGGCCAGGCGGTTGGTCCCGCCCACCGAGGAGTTCACAGTCCTGGAGGCGGGAAAACCAGGCAGATTAGTTGCGGAGGTTGAAGTGGAAGGAGGAGAGTAGTAAGAGAGCAGCCTGAAGTTGGTCCGGGTGTGTGACCCGGACAGATCAGCAAGGTTGGCAGACGGTGGTGACCGTCTGCAGGAGTGGCCTATCCGAGTTACCGTAAGGACCGTGGACGGGCGGTGGCCCAGCGGTACCGGACCGGTACACAAAGAGAAGCCAGCACCATCTGGCAGGGGCTTTTCAGACCCCGGCAAGGCTAGGAGTCGCCGTGAATTTGCCGAATCCGTTAGTGAAGGGGACCTCCTGGGTTTCCAAACAGTCAAGTCCCGACAGAAGGCAACAGTCCAACCAACAGAGGGAGACACCGCCACCGCCAAGGCAACCGTTTCTCAGGGCCAGCGCCTGCGGGCAAAGAGGGGTTCCTCCAGCCCATATCCAAGCTGGGGAGCGGGTTACCGGTGGGAACCCATCGGAACCATCAACCGTACATAGGTGCAGGGAAAGGCAGTCACCATCAACCTGCCGGGAGAAACAACACCGCAGCCGTCTGTGGGACCCGTCCATCCAGCCGAGTGTTTTACCAAGAACTGTGTCTTGATCCTTGGGCTGAGGGAGTACCACTGTGCCGTGCCGACCCTGCACCTCGCCAGGCCCCGTAACCCGCCTGCCATCCATCCCTACCCCATCACCGGGCCCCGGGACAACCAACCCCCTACCCACGGAGGGGAGAACTAACAACAAAGCTGCTCTCTGTCACCGCTCCCGGGATCCCCGTCCAGAGCAGCGGTGGTGTCACCATTATCACCACAGCCGTTGGTGGCGTCACGGACAATAAATCCCCACAATCAATCCAATCCCCCCCCTTTTCACTCAAGGGCGAGGAGCGCCGCTCGAGTCCCCGGGATCCGGCCCACCGCTCGAGCCACCACCGAGCAGCAGCAGCAGCAGCGGCCGGACCCGAGCAGTGGGAGAGCGCAGCGTCCCCTCCTCCGCCCGCGACATGCACACAACATAAAAGTTCCATATGACAGGCCTGCATCTTGGCTTCTTATTTATGGCAATATCGGAGCCCTAACATAGTGAGACAGCAAGTCATGCATAAGGTGAACAAATATTTTTAGTCACATGACACATGTCGCCTTGTAGCCCCGGCCTAAAGCAGATATCAAAAGATATAATCCCCCCCCCCCCCCCCCCCAAAAAAAACTAGTCCCCATACTCAAAAAGTTCCCTTCCTCTTCCAGTCCCCTGTGAAACCGCTATGGTTGTTGCTATAATCACACCTCTGCCCATCACCTTTTCCATGTTACTTTGCAGCTCACATCCCCCTTTTTTCTGTATGGTTTTCTGCATATTTTTGCCCCTTAGGCTACTTTCACACATCAGTTTTTTTCCATCAGGTTCAATCCGGAAAAAAACGGGTAAAACGGATCCGGTACCGCATCCGGTTTTCCCCCATAGACTTGCATTGTTACCGGATTGTACCGGATGGCTTTGCGTTGCATCCGGTTTTTTCCGGATGCGGCAAAATAATTGAATGCGGCGGCCGGATAGAACGTATCATGTAACGTTTTTTGGCCCCTTAAAAAAACCGCATTCTGCCGGATCCGGCGCAATGCGGCATTGTATACAATGGGTGTCTATGCATGCCGGATCCGGCGCAATGCGGTTTAAACCGGATGCGGTGACCGCATCCGGTTTGGTAAACAGAGCATGCGCAAATTTTTTTTTTTCATCATCACAAAACTTATAAAAGGATCCAGCACATTCTACACACCTCCTGCCGGATCCTGACTTCAACTTCTGCTGTCCTCCAGTCCAGTGCTCCAGGGAAGAGGTATGTCCACAGTACTGTCCACAGATCACTGCTGTGAGCTGCGTACATGTACTTAGACATTTTTTTTTCTTTTTTTGCAGGTGCAGTGTTGCCGTTGAATTTGTGGACAGCCAGTTGCTGTGTCCGTTTCCATTGAGTGCCAGTGCGGATTTGGAGGAGAGTGTTCCTGAGGTAATGTCCACAGTACTGTCCACAGATCACTGCTGTGAGCTGCGTACATGTACTTAGACATTTTTTTTTCTTTTTTTGCAGGTGCAGTGTTGCCGTTGAATTTGTGGACAGCCAGTTGCTGTGTCCGTTTCCATTGAGTGCCAGTGCGGATTTGGAGGAGAGTGTTCCTGAGGTAATGTCCACAGTACTGTCCACAGATCACTGCTGTGAGCTGCGTACATGTACTTAGACATTTTTTTTTCTTTTTTTGCAGGTGCAGTGTTGCCGTTGAATAAAAAAAATATGTCGTCTTCTGGTAGCCCGCCCTTCGGGTCAGAAACTGAGGTATTTTTTTTTTTTTGGTGTTATTTTTTTAAAAAAAAAAAAAAAAATTTTTTAAATAAACGACATTTACACAGGTGGCCGAAACATCACAGGAGATGCTGCCAGAAGAGGACGGAAGGGGTGGAGAAATACACGGAGCGGGCGGTCATAGTGTAAGTTTCATACAGGAATTGTTTACCACAGCACACCAAACACATAAGTAAATAATGTTTTTTTTTTTCTTCACTAAAGGCTTCAACTTCTAGGGCTCACGATAGAGCTCCCCCAAGACCGTCCCAGGGTCGTCGTCGAGGTGGCGGTGGTC
Source organism: Anomaloglossus baeobatrachus (assembly GCF_048569485.1). Taxonomy (NCBI): domain Eukaryota; kingdom Metazoa; phylum Chordata; class Amphibia; order Anura; family Aromobatidae; genus Anomaloglossus; species Anomaloglossus baeobatrachus. Next base: position 114,186,234 of record NC_134353.1, read on the forward strand.
ATAGTGTAAGTTAATTTTTTTTTTTTTTTTTTGTCATGTCAGTGTGAATTTTTGTCTATTTTTTTTTTAAATTTCTTTTTTCTTTCTTTGAACAGGCATCACAGCGTGCTCCCGATTCTGACGGTGAGGAGGCCGGATTTATCAACATCGACCTCCTCATCGATGAAGTTAGAGAAAGGGAGCCGCTGTGGAACATGGCTGACCGCCGCCACGCTGATTCGATCGTAACCCGTCGACTCTGGGACGAGGTATGCCACGCAGCGGTAGAAGGTTGGGGGGAGCTCAATTCTCGTGGCCAGAAGAAACAGCGTAAGTATTCACAGTTCAGTAGGTTATGCTGCATGATGTAATGTGTTGTATACTAACCACTTTCTGCTTTCCACTTTCAGGTGACAAACTTCAGAAGCGGTGGCGGTCTATCAGGGATCGCTTCAAAAAGGAGTTGAATCAAGAGATGCAGGCCCCGAGTGGATCCGGAGGACGCAGATCGAAGTACCGTTACTTTAGAGCGTTGTCGTTCCTCCGGACAACTATGGTGTGCAGAAGGTAAATATTCCCCACAATATGTACAAAGTATAATATTTTATGTCTGATTTTTTTTGCCTTTTTTTTTTTAGTCAGTGCCAATGTATAGCAATTAAATTAATTATTGTTTTGTTTTTCCTCTTTTTAACAGCACCGTCTGCAGCACTCAGGAGCCTGCATCGAACCCGACAGGAGCGATCCCTGAACAGTCCGCCACTGGGGAACACAGGCACAGACCCCACCCATCTGAACCTTCCCTTCCATCGACATCTGTCCCATCCACCTGCGCTGGAGCTTCCCGTGAGACTTCATTACCTGAAGCTGCTGGTGATGAGATAGCTTTTCCCCTACCCCACCCCTCTGACACTGCTGCCCTCAGTAGAACACCTTTGGGTTCTGGGCGTCAGCGTCATAGGGGTCAGGAAAAGAGCTATGCGCCCGAGTTCTTGCATCTAAATGCAGCCTTCCAGAACGCCATTCAATTATTAGCCGAACAAAATCGTTCATCTTTTAGCTTAATAAATGCCAATATGGAAAAAAATACGCACGAATTGTGCACGCGTCTGGACAGGCTGCATTTAGATGCAAGTAAATCACCCAATCATTGTTTTTTTCAAGCCGTACTAGAGCGCATGGAAAAGCTATCTCTTGACCATCAGATGCATGTAATGCAAGCCACACGGCAGGCTCTGGCGCAGGTTGACTCCCAACCACCTCCACCCACCCCTCCAAGACCACCTGCCCCCCCTCCAGCCATTGTCCCTACTCCCCCTACTGCCCAGTACCAGCCTGCTGCCCAGTACCAGCCTGCTGCCCAGTACCAGCCTGCAGCCCAGTACCAGCCTGCAGCCCAGTACCAGCCTGCGGCCCAGTACCAGCTCCCAACCACATCTGCCCCTACACTTCCTACCCACTACCACATCTCGCCTTCCACACCCATCATGACCACAACTCAAGCCACTAATTCACCAGCCACCTCTTCTGTCTCCCAATCCCTCCACTCCACCCCTCAATCCTTACCAAATCCCATCCCATCTCCTGGTTTCCCTCTTGGTTTCTCAAGCACACCTTCACCTTCTGTTACTTCCCCACCACCACCACCAACACCACTTTCCACCCTCAATACTCCAACTGTGCGTGTGTTCCCACCTGTCAGCCCCTCCAGTACTATCTCCACCCCAAGCCCAAGATATACCAATTTATAATTTATGTTTGTAATAAAAATAAAAGTTTTTTGTTGAAAAGTATTTATTTGTTCTTGTTTTTTTTGGGTGGAATATTATTTTGCAAGTTAAGTAAATAAAAAGGTAATACAAAAACATAACATGTTGTAATTTGACGGTGTAAAAATTACAAATTTTTAAAGCGAGTGAAAGCTTAAAATTAACAAGGTTAACAAGATATTTTTTAATTTATTTTTAACTATTTTTATTTGTTATAAAACTAAACAAAAATCTTACACCATTTGATCTTGCCAATCTACTCTACCTTCTGGGGACACAAAATAGTCAGCATATTTGTCACGGATTGTTGAACAGGCAACACTACTCCTAAATCCAGGACTGGTGTAGTCAGTCAAAGAGGTGGATTCCAAACTCTGGTCATCCAAGGACAAAGGTTCCTTTGTTAAAACAAAATTGTGCAGTACCACACATGCTTTCACAATTTCATCCACAGTTTCAATGTTTAAATTAATGGCTGTTAACAACACTCGCCATTTGCTGGTTAGTATCCCAAAGGAGCATTCCACCATTCTTCTGGCTCTGGATAATCTGTAATTATATATTTTTTGTGTTTGCGTCAATCCACGGCTTGCATATGGCTTCAATAGATGTTGGGAGAGTTGAAAGGCTTCGTCGGCCACAAAAACAAAGGGCATTGGGGGCTCACATGTGCCAGGAAGAGGTCTTGCAGGAGGGAAATCAAAAGTATTCCCATAGATTCGCCGCCCCATTGGGGACATTTTAAAGACCTGAGAGTCATTGGATCTCCCATATGCGCCAATGTCCACTGAGATGAATTTGTAGTCCGCATCCGTTATTGCCATTAGGACAATTGAGAAATATTTTTTATAATTGTAGTATTCTGACCCCGAAGCAGCAGGTTTCACAATTCTTATATGTTTGCCGTCCACTGAGCCAAGGCAATTTGGAAACTGACAAATGTTATAGTATTGTTCAGCAATTGCAAGCCATCTGTCCCTGGTGGGCTGGGGGATGAAATCATCATGGAGGCAATCCCACAAGGCTTGGCAAGTGTCTCTAATGATTCCCGAGATGGTGGAAATTCCTAGTCGAAACTGGTAGTGGAGGGATGAAAGCGACTCTCCAGTTGCAAGGAATCTGTAAAGGAAAGACAATAATTATAAAAAAATAATAGCAAACACATTACAGTTAAAAGTCAATTTACAGGAGGATACAATTTAAAAAAAAAAAAACTTACCTAAGCGTAACCAGCAAACGCTCCTCGGGTGTTATAGAGAACCGGCTGTAGGTGTCCGTTTTACGGATGTTGTCCGCAACAAGGCCAAGGAGGACGTCAAAATTAATCACTGACATCCGGACATAGCTTGTGAATTTTTCATGGTTTCCACGGAGCTCCAGGTATAGTGTTGAAAACACCCCACGTGTCAGTCTCTGTGCAGTCAGGGGATGGATCCAAAAGCGTCGATGTCGCTGACGCCTCAGTCGCTGTCGCTCCTTTTCTCTGACGATGATAGCCAAGCGATTTGCCTCAAATATAAAATCTGCAGCGATCTTTGTGTAATTTGCAAGAATAGCATCCATGGTTTCTGCTTGCCTCTGTCTTCATTCTGTCATATATGCTTCAAAATACTGTATATATACTATATGTTCCCAATAGCCAATCAGAATACGGAACTCGTTAATTGTTTGTTTAGTGTTTAAAAAACGGATCCGTAAAAAAACGGACATAACGGATGCAAAACGGATGCAAACCGGACCTACCGGATCCGTTTTTTAACGGATCCGTCATAAACGGATCCGCTTAAAAACGGATCCGGTAGGTCCGGTTTGCTCCGGTTTGCACAACAAAACCGGAAACGTTGGATACGGCAAAAAAAAGGACTGTGCCTGAATACAGAAAACTGATGTGTGAAAGTAGCCTTACAGCCAGGACCTTCCTCCAAAAGCTACAAGTGGTGAGAACGAGCTCCGCCTGTGACTGTTAACCTGTTAAATGCCACTGCCAAACTCTGACAGTGTAATTAAAGGGGTTAGGCTGCTTTCACACCTCCGGTTTCTGCAATGCGGCACACTCCGGCACTTTGCAGGAAAATCGCAACCGGTTTTTTTTTGCTGCCGGTTGCGTTTTTTCTGCATAGACTTTAATTAGTGCCGCAAGGCCTTGCGTTCCATCCGGTTTTTGCCGCATGGAACGTTGCCTAGCACGTTTTTTCGTGCGGCAAAAAAAAAACGCAGCGCGTCGCATTTTTCAATGCATGCCTATGGCGGCCGGATGCGGCAAAATCCGCAGCCAGCCGCCGCATGCGGTTTTTGCCACTGCGCATGCTCAGTAGCATGCCGCAAGCGGCAAAAACCGGACGGGCCGCATGGGGAAAACTTATGCAAAGGATGCGGTGCTTTCACCGCATCCGTTGCATAGCTTGCACAGCCGGATTGAGCCGCAGAGCTCAAGCCGGATGTGTGAAAGCAGCCTTAGGGCGGCGTTACATGGGACGATACACCCCCGTTGTTTGTGCGTCACGGGCAATTTGTTGCACGTGTCGCACAATGTTGTAACCCCCATCACACGTACTTACCTCCCGAACGACCTCGCTGTGGGCAACGAACATCCTCTTCCTGAAGGGGGAGGGAGATAAATCCGTAGGTTCTAGCAAGTACAGACACTCCCCATGTTATCCTAGGGCAGTGATGGCGAACCTATGGCACGCGTGCCACCAGGGGCATGCAGAGCCCATTTTGCTGGCACGCATGCTGTCGCCTGATCCTGCAGCTTTGGTCTGCTAGTGCAGTCGCGCCGGCAGATCAAAACTGTGTTGGAGCGGAGGAGACATTTCTCCTCGCTCTGACACTCCTCCTCCCCCAGGCTGCAGGTATGTTGCCTAGGAGACGGAGGAGCATCAGTGAGCGGTGCCGGCGTCATGACGTCTTTTGGACGCGTGGGAACTGAGGACCCAGCGGCGCGCAGCGGGGGAGCGTGTGCAGGAAGGTAAGTTGTGTGTTGCTTTTTTTTTTTTTTTATAACTCGTGTGCGGCTGTGCCAAGGTGGGGGTGGGGGAACGCACATGCCAGCGTGGGGTGGCGGTGGGGGAATGCACATGCCAGCGTGGGGTGCCGGTGGGGGAACGCGGAACGCACATGCCAGCGTGGGGTGGCGGTGGGGGAACGCACATGCCAGCGTGGGGTGCCGGTGGGGGAACGCGGAACGCACATGCCAGCGTGGGGTGGCGGTGGGGGAACGCACATGCCAGCGTGGGGTGGGGGTGGGGGAAGGCACATACCAGCATGGGGTGGGGGAGGGGGAACGCACATGCCAGCATGGGGGAGGGGAAATGTACATGCCAGCCAGCATGGGGGGGGGATGACATGCATGCCAGGATGGGGAACAATGCATGCCAGGATGGGGAAAACATACATGGCAGGATGGGGAAACATGCATGCCAGGATGGAGGAAACATGCATGCCAGGATGGGGAAAACATACATGGCAGGATGGGGAAACATGCATGTTAGGATGGAGGAAACATGCATGGCAGGATGGAGGAAACATGCATGCCAGGATGGAGTTAACATGCATGGCAGGATGGAAGAAACATGCATGCCAGGATGGAGGAAACATGCATGCCAGGATGGAGGATACATGCATACCAGGATGGGGGAAACATGCATGGCAGGATGGAGGAAACATGCATGCCAGGATGGGGAAACATGCATGGCAGGATGGAGGAAACATGCATACCAGGATGGGGAAAACATACATGGCAGGATGGGGAAACATGCATGCCAGGATGGGGAAAACATACATGGCAGGATGGGGAAACATGCATGCCAGGATGGAGGAAACATGCATGCCAGGATGGAGGAAACATGCATGTCAAGATGGAGGAAACATGCATGCCAGGATGGGGAAAACATACATGCCAGGATGGAGGAAACATACATGGCAGGATGGAGGAAACATGCATGCCAGGATGGAGGAAACATGCATGCCAGGATGGAGGAAACATGCATGCCAGGATGGAGGAAACATGTATGCCAGGATGGAGGATACATGCATGCCAGGATGGAGGAAACATGCATGCCAGGATGGGGAAAACATACATGCCAGGATGGGGAAAGCATGCATGCCAGGATGGAGGAAACATACATGCCAGGATGGGGAAACATGCATGCCAGGATGGAGGATACATGCATACCAGGATGGAGGAAACATGCATGCCAGGATGGAGGAAACATGCATGCCAGGATGGAGGAAACATGCATGCCAGGATGGAGGAAACATGCATGCCAGGATGGGGAAAACATACATGCCAGGATGGAGGAAACATGCATGCCAGGATGGAGGAAACCTGCATGCCAGGATGGGGAAAACATGCATGCCAGGATGGAGGAAACATGCATGACAGGATGGAGGAAACATGCATGCCAGGATGGAGGAAACATACATGCCAGGATGGAGGAAACAGACATGCCAGGATGGAGGAAACATGCATGGCAGGATGGAGGAAACATGCATGCCAGGATGGAGGAAACATGCATGCCAGGATGGAGGAAACATGCATGCCAGGATGGAGGAAACATGCATGCCAGGATGGAGGAAACATGCATGCCAGGATGGAGGAAACATGCATGCAAGGATGGAGGAAACATGCATGACAGGATGGAGGAAACATGCATGCCAGGATGGAGGAAACATGCATGGCAGGATGGAGGAAACATGCATGACAGGATGGAGGAAACATGCATGCCAGGATGGAGGATACATGCATGCCAGGATGGAGGATACATGCATGCCAGGATGGAGGAAACATGTATGCCAGGATGGGGAAAGCATGCATGCCAGGATGGGGAAAGCATACATGCCAGGATGGAGGAAGCATACATGCCAGGATGGAGGAAACATGCCACGATAGGGTACATTTACCAGGAAGGGGTACATGCTAGGAAGGGGGACATTTACCTGGATGGGGGTAAATTAACCAGGATTGGGAACATTTACCAGGATGGAGGACATTTACCAGGAATGGGGTACATGCCGGGATGGGGGAACATTTACAAGGATGGGCAATATGTCAGGATGGGGTACATTTACCAGCATGGGAGAACATGCCAGAATGGGGTACATTTACCAGGATGGAGGACATTTACCAGAATGAGGTATATTTACCAGGATGGGGCCATGATGGGGACAAATATACCAGTATGTAGGAAATATATATCAGGATGGGGGACATGTTTACCAGGAAGTGGCCCAGGAAGGGGGACATAACTACATAATAAAGGGGAGGGGAGCAACTCGTACGTCTTTATGGGATTTCAGGATGTTCAGACTTTGCAATGTAGATGTAGATGTGGATTACAGGGTGACATCTGATTGCATTCCAGGCTAAAATCTCTGTCTAATATGCTGCAATTTTTTCCAGAAAGATCAATCCAGCTGCTGTGTCTGGAAAGGGCAGGGGCTCAGCTTCAATGTGTGGTAAGCATGCATGAGTGTGATGCCCCCTGCTGAAGAGAAAAGAAGACTGCAAAGGTAAGGTTACAATCAATTATTTACATAATAGGATTGGTTGGCACTTCGGAAAAAAAATTGGATTTAGGGCTACAGTTTGGGCACTTGGCCTGTAAAAGGTTCGCCATGACCGTCCTAGGGGATTTGAGGAGTGCTGTATCAATGCTGCGGTATGTGTGGCTGTGGAAAATGCTGCGGATGTCCCGCAGCCACACGTAACTGCATGTCAATTATTCATGCGGAAATATCTGCGGAATTCCTGCCTTTCCTCTATGGAGATAGAGGGCGGGAGTCTGCCGGTATTTCTGCACTTGTCCCGCAGGTTTACCGCAGCAAAAATGCGCGAATCCCGCAGCAATGGATATCTGAGGATTCCGGGAAGCAGCTGCGGGGAAACCTGCGGACATACCTGCGGCAAAGGCCGCGGGTACGTTGTCCCGTGGGCACATGGCCTAAGGGTACCGTCACACTTTAGCGACGCAGCAGCGATCCGACCAGCGATCTGATTTGGTCAGGATCGCTGCTGCATTGCTACATGGTCGCTGGTGAGCTGTCAAACAGGCAGATCTCACCAGCGACCAGTGACCAGCCCCCAGCCAGCAGCGACGTGCAAGCGACGCTGCGCTTGCACGGAGCCGGCGTCTGGAAGCTGCGGACACTGGTAACTAAGGTAAACATCGGGTATGGTTACCCGATGTTTACCTTAGTTACCAGCGCACACCGCTTAACTTAGCGTGTGCAGGGAGCAGGAGCCGGCACTGGCAGCGTGAGAGCTGCGGAGGCTGGTAACGAAGGTAAATATCGGGTAACCACCTTGGTTACCGATGTTTACCTTGGTTACAGCTTACCGCAGGCTGTCAGACGCCGGCTCCTGCTCCCTTCACATTCAGGATTGTTGCTCTCTCGCTGTCACACACAGTGATGTGTGCTTATCAGCGGGAGAGCAGCAATAAAAAAACGAACCAGGGCTGTGTGTAACGAGCAGCGATCTCACAGCAGGGGCCAGATCGCTGCTCAGTGTCACACACAGCGAGATCGCTAATGAGGTCACAAAAAACGTGACTCAGCAGCGATCTCAGTAGTGATCTCGCTGTGTGTGAAGTACCCCTAAGGCTACAACCCCATAAATCGCTCGTCGGTATGAGGGCGTATCATTGTTTGCGCCTGTCAGAGCTCCCTGTGATGCGATAGGGCCGATTAGTTGCTATGAGAGCCGGGGGTCTGTTGAAGACCTCAATGTCTATCATCATGGGCCAGTTTGTGGCCAGACTTCAAAGGATATTGTAATTTTTTTTCTATATGCAGAAATACCATAGTGTTGCTGTGTACACTACTAGACTACGCAAAATGTAGTTGGTATAAGCTCCTCGTTCAGTAATATGAGGAGGTGCACACCCAAGTATTTTTTTATTACAGAAGCCTTTGTATATATCAATAGTGCGTGTGCCATTGGTAAACAAGAAGCACATGCAAAAGCATATGAGGTTTATGTCCATATTTGGGAATTTCCTCTTCTGCTCTCCATAACATAGAGTCCTTATCATGCAGCTGCGCAGATAAATCAGAGCTTACATAGATGTAGTCAGTCATCACTATTATCAATATCTTCATTGTGTATCCTTATATCAGACACCAGCTGCAGACTTTTAGGCTCCATCTTGCTCCTCATATACAAAAAAAGCTTGGTTATAGAAAAGCATATAGAAAAATATATATATTGTATTATACTCTCACAGTATAAAAGCATAGAGAAAAATATTTTGTATTCTCACATGGTGAACATACTGTATATTCCAAGGGTCAACCAAAGAAAACTGTAAAGATGTATGCCATCCTGGACAATCAGAGAAAACGATTACTTGCAAGGTCAGAACTCTGATCTGTTTAACTTAAAGGGAAATGCTTACCTTTACACCTTGGGTTTCTATAGTGGTGTTACAGAAGGCTCTGGGAGAAAAGCCAGTGGTCTTATAGTAGATTCTGTTGAAAACACTATAGAGATAACCTTGCTCACACTTGTTGAGTTCAATCAGATGTCTTCCTATATGGAGGACATACTGTGAAGCCCCACCAGTGTTGTGTCGGTGCATTACCTTCAGGGACTCCACGTAGCTGGATCTTGTCACAGGTAGGAGATCTTCTTTTAGGATTGTCGTGACGCCACTCTCAGAATTGCGGTCAGTGGGGACCGCCACTGCAGGTTAAGGGATGCCTGGGGCTGATGGTGGGTGCAGCCAGTTGTAATAGCCTCCTGAGAGTGAGGCAAGCCCCAGGGCCCTGTGTAGGTGTGTAGAACCACAAGGCGCAGAATAACTCCACACAAGCAGAATGTCTTTCAGGGGTTTTACTCACTGTTGATGGCAGGGTGAGTAACCCGGGCGTGGCTGGGATGAACCAGGCTGGAACCAGGTATCCTTCAGGCTGACTGATGAGGGTGGCTACCGACTCGCCTTCCTTAGCCCTTCTGTGGTTTGTGGTAACCCCGACTTTTAGTCCCTATGGGGGTCACCCAGGGAAGTAGCTGCTCCCCTCGTTTGTTTGCCGTTTGCTTGTCGCCTGGACCAGATCACTCCAGCTGCTTGCCTCCTGTGAACTATGGGCCCCAACTGTGGCTACGTGGCTGCGGCTTTTGTGGTGTTGTGGCGTGGGCTTTAAGGGCCCCACACCGGCAGGTTTAGCAAGGAAAGGTGGATCTATCCCCGCATCGGGATCTGCCGCCCGTTTGGGCCTGGTACTCCCTGACAGTCTCCTTACTTTCCACTACACTGCTCTCTCTCCAGCTGTGTGTGGTGTTCGGGCAGCACTACCAGGTGACCGTTCTCCCCCGTCGGTAGTCACTGCGCGGACGCTGTTAGACTGTAACAGCTCCAGGGTCTGCTTCTGCTCTTCCTGAGCTGCACACTAAACTGGCTCACTCGTGGGACCTGCACTGCTGCTCCTGTCTGAGCTCCACTTCCATGCTCCTCACTCCTCCACACTCTGCTTCAGACTGTTTACTCCTCCTTCTCTTTTCCCCTTGTGCCTGCCTACGCCACCTAGCAACCAGGCTCTCTACCACACCCCTTGAGTGGAGATGGAGGCTTCGCCCCCTCCACTCCTCAAGTGGAGGTGAAGGCTTTGCCCCCTCCTGGGATCCCCAGGGGTCCTCCCAAAGGTACATGTGTGAGACCTGATCACTATGCGCCTGTGTAGTCACACCTCGGTCAGCCTTCTGGATTACCTGTATTGTACTGTCCCCAGCATGGGTGCAGTACTCAGTGGTGCCTGACCAGGTCAGGGGCGCCACAATACCAACACCATAGGCTTCTCTTCATCACTCTCATTTAAGAAGAATAGCCAACAAGTTACCGGCCCTTGACAACATACAGTATATCCTGAGCCCCTGCATTGCTGCCCATGTTTAGTATGGTCACCGGTCACCCCCCTCCCCCCCCCCCCCCCACGCAGCAGATGCCTACATGTGTCTGTCTCCAGCTTCTGCCTAAGCACTAGGTCCCACCCTTGCCGCTTGGAGTTTACTGGTCTCCATGTCATGGATGAGTCACGGGTGACAGACAGTCATGTGGTTTTCGCAATAGAAGATCACAGCGTTTGACTGCGCAAAATTCTCCATCTTTCTATTGATCCCGCTGTACGTATTCCTTGTATTAGGTAGCTTTCTTGCTGGGTTTGCATCTCTTCCCCTTTAAGACCCAGCAGAGCCCTCCTTCCATCCAGCTGCTGATTATCAGTATTCTCCATGTGCTTAAATACTCCCATCTTCCCTGGGCTTGTGCATGTGATATTATTCAATTCATTCATGCTCTGGTTGCAAGCAGGCGGCTTGTACTCAGCTATGGTATTGTTGCTGTTACTTTGCTGAATTTCTACCTGCGTTATCTGTGGATAAGAAGTTCATGCATTTTCCCCTGTGCAGCCTCCTTGTTGTCTTCTTTAGTGTTTAGTGGGGTTAATGAAGAGCTCATCCCATCCATTCCCTAATTTAGGGTCCAGCACTAAGGATACCTAGGGTCAGATATCCGGCTCAGCACATAGGTGCAGAACCTAAGGTGGTGAGGGACGCCAGAGACCAGCGGTAGATTTGGTCAGGAGTCACCATCTTCCCTTTGCCTAGACACAGGGTTTCCCTTCCCTTTCGCCATTCACTTGGTATTTCCCCGTACCTAACGTGACACTCCAGCCACGGGCACGTGCTCACTTCCTGTCCCTTTAAGAGGAAGTGTGCCCACCTTGCAAAGGTGTCCCCAGCCTATTGCTAGGACGCACCAGATATTTAAGACTTCCTCTCTTGATGGGAGGGGCCAGAGCAAGTCATTAGGTTTTTGATCCTATTACCTGTGTGTTGCTCCAGCCTGTTTCATCCGGTCTGCCAGTATGCAGCACTAGTAGTGGGCAGTCCGGCTCTTTTTGGTGATCCGGTTCCTATGGCTCCGCTCACCAAAAAGAGCCGGATCTTTCAGATCGTTCTCGGCTCCTTATTAAATATGTGTTAACCCCAGGTGAACACATATTTAAGATTATAGTAACGCCGCCAAAGCCCCGCCCACCCACGGCTAAACACCACCCATTTACAAGCGGCCAATTAGATTGCTGAGTAGGCGGAGTTTAGCCGAGGGTGGGTGGGGTTTTGGCGGCGAAAAGAGCCGTTTAGAGATTTGAGTGGCTCACACTGGTGATCCGGCTCCTGTCGTTCACAGCAGGGAGCCGGATCTTTTGTGTCGGATCGTTCGCGACCGACACATCACTATGCAGCACCAGTCCTGCATGTAACCAGCTCCGAGTCTCCTGTGTCTACCCTATCCATGTCCCTGGACCTGCGTCCCTGTGTCTTGGTTCCAGCCTGTATCCTGCACCTAATGTCCTGTACCTGCAATCCGCTGTCCTATGCCTGATGTTTGGTGCCGGGTGAATCGTGCCTGATGACTTGTATGCTGATGTCCGGAATCCCTTCTGATGTCCTGTGCCGGATGACATATGCCTGATGTCTTGTACCTGTAGGAGGTGGTCAGGTTACCCCCACTCCTACGATGTTTACATAATGTGTGATGATCTTTATACTCAATGCACTGTAATATAGTCGTGTTTTAAAGTGAATATCTAAGTGTAGCTGCTGCTGGAGAATACGGACTGGCAATGTAGCAGGGCCGGGAAAGTGTAGGGGTCGGCGCCATCTGGCAACCCAGGATGTGTTATATTATACAGTATAAATCTGAAAATAAGGAGCGCTGATAGTGTAATACCAAACAGATCGGTGAGGTTTAACTGTAAGTGTACACTAACCTTAAAAGGTTGTGATAGTCACAACCACTAATGTGCATAAGATAATGGCGTCTGCTGCAGCCGCACGTGGATGAGCATACAAAATGGAGTAGAGAAGGGGTTAAAGCCGCGCATCAGCCGAAATGAAGATGTAGAGTGTTGATGAAGATAAACTTTCTTTTATTCCAAAGGTCTACGCGTTTCGAGGTGAAAACCTCTTCCTCAGGACCAGTACATCAACAATGGCTTTTTGTTGATGTACTGGTCCTGAGGAAGAGGTTTTCACCTCGAAACGCGTAAACCTATGGAATAAAAGAAAGTTTATCTTCATCAACACTCTACATCTTCATTTCGGCTGATGCGCAGCTTTAACCCCTTCTCTACTCCATTTTGTATGCTTATATTATACAGTGGAACCTTGGATTAAGGCCTGTTTCACACGACAGTGAAAAACACAGACGTTCTTCACTGACGTGTAAAACACGCACATGACCCTCCGTGTTCCGTGATTCACGGCACACGTGGGTTGTCCATGTGCAATCCGTGATCTGTGATCCGTGATTGCACATGGACATTACTCACCTGCCTTCATTACTGCTGTCCACGGTGCTGAAGTCCTCAGCTCTGCAGCGTCCGCCCACCGCTCTCTACTTCCTGGTCGGCTGTTCCTGCTCTCATGAATATTCATGAGCCAGTCAGGAGCTGCCGAGAGCGGAGCAGGCACAGCGAATCGCAGGCAAGGTAAGTTGAAAATATTTAAATATTAAATATGTCCGTGATTTTATGGTACGTGTTTCACTGATCACACACGGATCACACCATAGTGTGGTCCGTGGGTCATCAGTGATGCCATAAAAAACCTGACATGTCTCCGTGCAGAATCACGGCCACGTGTGTACACTGCACGGAGACAAGTTCAGTGAAAAATCACTGATGTGTAAGCAGACCCATTGATTATAATGGGTCTGCGTATGTCAGTGATTCTGGTACGTAGAAAAAAAAGCACAAACGTACCAGAATCACTGACGTGTGAAAGGGGCCTAAGAGTAACTTGGTTTGAGAGCGTTTTGCAAGACAAGCAAAGCTTTTTACAAATGAGTAACTTGGTTTAAGAGTAATTGTCGCGGGCGGAGGAGGGGACGCTGCGCTCTCCCACTGCTCGGGTCCGGCTGCCGCTGCTGCTGCGGCCTCTGCTGCTCGGTGGCTCGAGCGATGTACCGGATCCCGGGGACTCGAGCGACGCTCCTCGCCCGTGAGTGAAAAGGGGGGGATTGGTTTAGGGGATTTATTGTTCGTGACGCCACCCACGGTTGTGGTGATTGTGTGGACACCACCGCTGCTCAGTATAGGGGTCCCGGGAGTGATGGTATGGAGCAGCTAGATGTTGGCCCTCCCCTCCGTGGGTAGGGGGGGTTGGTGGTCCCGGGGCCCGATGATGGAGAGTTAGGATGGTTGACAGGCGGGTTATGGGGCCTGTTGAGGTGCAGGGGCGCAGGGGCAGCGCTGTGCCGCACGGCACGGAGGTACTCACTCAGCCCAAGGATGATGACACAGTTCACGGTAAACAAGCGGCTGGTTGGACGGCTCCCTCGGACGGCTGCGGTGTTGATGTTCCCTGCAAGTTAGCGGTGACTGTCTCTTTCCTGCACCTAAATACGGTTGTTGGTAGCGATGGATTCCCACCGGTAACCCACTCCCCAGCTTGGATATGGGCCGGAGGAGCCCCTCTTTTGCCCGCAGGCGCTGGCCCTGAGAAACTGGTGCCCTGGCGGTGGCGGTGTCTATCCAATATGGTTGGACGGTTGCCTTCAATCGGGACTTTGGCTGTTGGGAGACCCAGGAGGTCCCCTTCTCTGACGGATTTGGAAAATTCATGGCGACTCCTAGCCTTGCCGGGATCCGAAAGGCCCCTGCCAATGGTGCTGGCTTCTCTTCGTATACCGCCGGGCCACCACCCGTCCACGGTCCTTTCGGCAACCTCCGATCAGCCTCTTCTTCAGACGGTCACCGCCGTCTGCCAACCTTGCTGTCTCATTCCGGGGCACACACCCGGACCAACTTCAGGCTCTGTTGCTATTACCTTCTCCCTCACTTCAAACTCCTCTCTCTTGCTCCTCTACCACTTCACTCCAACTTCACTCACTGTTCTCACTAAACTGATCTGCTGGTTTTCCCGCCTCCAGGGCTGTGAACTCCTCGGTGGGCGGAGCCAACCGCCTGGCCCACCCCCTGGTGTGGACATCAGCCCCTGGAGGAAGGCAACAAGGATTTTGTGTTCTGACCTTGGTGTTCCTGCAGGGAATGTGGGGTGTGTGTGGTGTCATGACCTGTGACCCCTGGCTTGCCCAGGGCGTCACATTCCCCCTTAGCAAAATGCAGACCGTCCTCGGGCTGCCCGTCCAACACCGGTTTTATTTTTCTGAAAAAGATAAGAAAAACAAGACATACAAGTATAGTAACATCATCCCACAGCGGGAGGCACTTTGCTTAAACGTTACGGTAACATTTCAAACGGTTGCTGCTGCCGCTCTCTCCCACCCAAGTAACCTGGCCCTGATGCTGCCTCTAAGAAACAGGCAGCACCCCTTGACCCCAGTCCTGCACCAAATTACTCGAGCGGGATCTGTCCTTCCCCTCCAGAGGGTAGCCACCGGTTCCTGTGGTGGCTGGGCCCCAGCCTGCTCCACTGCGGGCCCTCCCTCTAACCTGCCTCTCCGGAGGCGGTAGCAGTGGAAGTTGCAACAAACATTATTTACATGCCACTAACGTTTGTGGTTGCCCTGCAACTTCTCGGGCCTGTTCATAGA
The DNA here is from genome assembly GCF_048569485.1 of Anomaloglossus baeobatrachus. Taxonomy (NCBI): domain Eukaryota; kingdom Metazoa; phylum Chordata; class Amphibia; order Anura; family Aromobatidae; genus Anomaloglossus; species Anomaloglossus baeobatrachus. The sequence goes on from NC_134353.1 coordinate 114,201,538, forward strand.
GAGTTCCCTATGCATAAATTGTGGATGGTCCCCACGGGGACAACGGTGCCGGCAACGGCCGGTTCAATCACTGTGGCAGACAATCAGGTTACTTGCTCATCAATTACTCATCGTCATAATTTTTCAAACTTTTAAAACTTTTTAAACAGTGCTTTTAACACTCATAGTGGTCCCAACGGGGACAATTTGCAGCGGTGGACCGCTGCCTTTTGCGGCTCAACAGTCCATTCCCATTCGTGGGGCTTTAGTGCCACCTTCACATGGTGCACCGCTCGGGACCCCGATGGTAGCTCGCTGCAGGCGATCTTCCTCCATATACATGCGGGCATGCTCATCCGCTCTACACCCCTCTCGGGCATCGATCTCTCTGCGCAGCTGCCGTTGCCGCTGCTCCCAGTCTGGGGCACTTTCTGCTTGCTCCGGTTCAGCGTGTGCGGGGGACGGACCCAGCCAGAGTCCCTCTGTGTCGGCTACGACCGGCACCTTCAGTAATGAGGGACCCCGCTGTGACATGGCCTGCTCTGCCTCCTGGCAGCTGCATCCCCGCCGTGCCTCCGGTGCATCTTTGCTGACGGCCTCAGCCTTCGGCTTCTTCCATTGAAGCGGATCAGGGTGGTCACGAGCTTCTGCTGCAGGTCGGTCCGCCGGGGCGGATTGGCAGGGTACCGCTACCGGTGGTGGTGGTAGCGGGCCTAGTGGCGGGGCAGCAGCAGCCAACACGGGTAGCGGGGGGAGGTAGCAGGGCGAGCGGGTATGGACCGGGTCCCTCAGCCGCGATGACCGACCCACTAGGGGTACAGGGGCATGGGTCACTTACCCTCCCTTCCAAGACTCCCTCCACCTCGCGTCTCCGTATGGCCGCCACCACTTCCGCCATGTCGGCCTCCCACTCCTCCAGGAGGAGCTGCATGCGGACCTGCAGACGGCTGCTTAGCTGGACGGTCCGGACTTCCACCCACGCTGCGGGGCCAGGCGCGGGGACCACGGTGTTGTCGGTCGGACTCAGCATCTTTAGCAGCGGCCTCTTCCAGGAACCAGTCAATGGCCGCAGGGTCCTGGCGTCCCTGCTTCCATAGCCGCGCTCACATGCGACCAGCCACCATTTCGTCCCCCTTAGCCTCTTTTCCGGCCCCTCCTCTATCGGGGCAGGGTTTTGGCCTTCGCGCCTCCATTACTCGAGGAGACGCTCGAGCGGGAACTTTTCGCGCCAAAGATGGCGGCTTCTGAAATTTTCCGGCCGGACACCTCCGGCGGTAACAAGGCGCACCTCTACCCAACGGCAGAGCGGTAAGATCTTGTTCGTGACGCCAAGTTGTCACGGGCGGAGGAGGGGACGCTGCGCTCTCCCACTGCTCGGGTCCGGCTGCCGCTGCTGCTGCGGCCTCTGCTGCTCGGTGGCTCGAGCGATGTGCCGGATCCCGGGGCCTCGAGCGACGCTCCTCGCCCGTGAGTGAAAAGGGGGGGATTGGTTTAGGGGATTTATTGTCCGTGACGCCACCCACGGTTGTGGTGATTGTGTGGACACCACCGCTGCTCAGTATAGGGGTCCCGGGAGTGATGGTATGGAGCAGCTAGATGTTGGCCCTCCCCTCCGTGGGTAGGGGGTTGGTGGTCCCGGGGCCCGATGATGGAGAGTTAGGATGGTTGACAGGCGGGTTATGGGGCCTGTTGAGGTGCAGGGGCGCAGGGGCAGCGCTGTGCCGCACGGCACGGAGATACTCACTCAGCCCAAGGATGATGACACAGTTCACGGTAAACAAGCGGCTGGTTGGACGGCTCCCTCGGATGGCTGCGGTGTTGATGTTCCCTGCAAGTTAGCGGTGACTGTCTCTTTCCTGCACCTAAATACGGTTGTTGGTAGCGATGGATTCCCACCAGTAACCCGCTCCCCAGGTTGGATATGAGCCGGAGGAGCCCCTCTTTTGCCCACAGGCGCTGGCCCTGAGAAACTGGTGCCCTGGCGGTGGCGGTGTCTCTCCAATATGGTTGGACGGTTGCCTTCAATCGGGACTTTGGCTGTTGGGAGACCCAGGAGGTCCCCTTCACTGACGGATTTGGCAAATTCATGGCGACTCCTAGCCTTGCCGTGATCCGAAAGGCCCCTGCCAATGGTGCTGGCTTCTCTTCGTATACCGCTCCGGTACCGCCGGGCCACCACCCGTCCACGGTCCTTTCGGCAACCTCCGATCAGCCTCTCCTGCAGACGGTCACCGCCGTCTGCCAACCTTGCTGTCTCAGTCCGGGGCACACACCCAGACCAACAGGCTCTGTTGCTGTCACCGTCTTCCTCACTTCAAACTCCTCTCTCTTGCTCCTCTACCACTTCACTCCAACTTCACCCACTGTTCTCACTAAACTGATCTGCTGGTTTTCCCGCCTCCAGGGCTGTGAACTCCTCGGTGGGCGCAGCCAACCGCCTGGCCCACCCCCTGATGTGGACATCAGCCCCTGGAGGAAGGCAACAAGGATTTTGTGTTCTGACCTTGGTGTTCCTGCAGGGAATGTGGGGTGTGTGTGGTGTCATGACCTGTGACCCCTGGCTTGCCCAGGGCGTCACACAATGATTTCAATAAGGGCAAATACTCACCGTGCACACCTCCGGTTCTGTCCTTTCACCACGCTCTGACCCGCTCTGGAGGTAACTTTCTGTACATATGCACTGTATACAGTATACCATTGTACAGTATATACTATATAGCATGTCTATCAAATTGGATTTGTGGATACAGTACTGTACTTTTTTTTTGCTAACCAGTACAGCACATTGCTTATACTGTATCTCCCGCACACTAACAATTGTATTGTAAGCTAAAGTGCAGTTTAATTTATTTTATATGCTTGTACTGTACAGTATTTTGTATTAGTGCAATGTAATAATTTTATATGAATACAGGACATTTTGTATTACTGTAATAAGTTTGTATAAATACAGTAAATATTTTGGGTTGTGGAACGAATTGTCTGTGTTTCAATTATTTCCTATGCGAAAATTTGCCTTGATATAAGAGTAACTTGGTTTAAGAGCTCACTCCCGGAACTAATTATGCTCCTAATCCAATGTTCTACTGTATACTGTATTTTACTGCCTTATGTGCATTTTATAGTAAGTGGATTGTATAATGTATATTAACCAAGTATAGTTGTGCCGTCTGTTTCCTGGGTACTGAGAGCAAAGGTGGGAGAAGTGACAGATGCTGGGGGTTGGCTGTAGAGACAGGCCAGAGAAAAGTCAGTTCTACAGTAGGGTTTCCTGGTGTTTAGATGGTACTTTGTAACTTGGGCCCGTTGGGGGGTACCTGCACCTTTCCTCCAAGTGTCTCGCACCTACAGATCACCTTGGTACAGAATTAGGAGAGTCCAGAGACTAGACAGATGTGCCCGGGATAGAGAGTTCCTCAGGACGGGCCTAGGTTGAGAGGTTAGAAGCTATCCGAAGCAGTGATTGTGTAAAGTGCCAGGGAGGGGCAGTCGTGGGCGAGGGTTGTGCTGGACCTCAACCCACCCCAGCACACTACCCACATCGGCACCTTTATTTTTCAGATACTTTAACTCCAACATCCGGCTTGGCATTGAAGGGACGGCCGTAATAGGGCGACTTAACCTCCCGCTTCGGACCCACTCCCCCAGCACGGTGGTGGGATGCTAATCTCAGCTAACTGATGGATGGACCCACTTGCCCTACTGCCACAACTGCTTTCCCTCAAGTACTGGCAGATGACGTCTCAGGTAGGAAGAACCCCAATTTCTCCTTATGTCTCCATGACACTCTGGACTTATGTCCTGCTGCAATAGAGCCCCTTTTGACAACTTTGCTTCTCTTCTTCTTCTTTCTTTCCTGTCTCTGTAGCAGGGACCAGGGGATAGGGAAGGCATGGGCTTCCTTAACTCCTTAAATCCTGTCCCTGTCACCTCCACCCTTCTGCACTCCACTCTGCTCTTCTGTCACTCCTGGACTTCTCTCTTTTGTTCTGCTCTGTATCACAGCCTTTCCCTATCTGCCTGTAACAGGAAGTTCTTTCCCCTATATATCTTCCTGTGCTGTTGAGCTCTCTCTCTCTCTCTCTCACTTAACCCCCTGCTGCCTTGTCATCTCCCAGTCCATCCCTTCTCTCGGAGGGGCCCGGGACCCATGACCTCTAGTGGCAGCCGGCCGTACTACACAGGGAACGGTACATTAATGCAGACAGTTTACAAAAATACAACACATTAGTACAAGGCAGTTACACAAATATACTGTAATTCCAGCAATCACCAACAAGGAAGTGGTGGCGGTAGGGCTCTGGTCACCCTATTACAATGAAATATAGGTAGTCACGGAGGGAAGCTGAGGCCCAGCAGCTGGAAGACTAGGTCTTTGTCAGCAGTATAGACAAGACTAAGTAACCGAGAAAACAGCGGCAGCAGAACCGGATGTTATTGGCTATGTCTGTCGTGAAAGTGAAAGGGTTAAATAAACGTTCAATGTTGTTTTGCCCAGAGCTGTCCAGTGTTCTGTGTTTAACTGAATCATCTGAAATGGTGACCGGCTGCGAGGTGATGGACGCTACCCTGAAGACTACAGTGTCGCACACCCCACCCGAAGTGGTCTGCAAGCATTGGCTCTTTCTGGCAAGGGGATGGAACAACCCAGAGTTTGCCCCTTCCTTCATACCTGCAACTCGATGTCCTGTGTCTGATGACCTGTGTCTGATGACCTGTACTCTGATGTCCAGAATCCCTCTTGATGTCCTGTACCTGCAACCCGATGACCCATGCCGAACGTTCTGTACCTGCCTGTATCTGTGCTCCTGTTCCCATCCATTCTGTGTTCCTAGTTCTGCCCTGGTTGTCTTGCCAGTGCCCAACTTGTCTGTGATTATACCCCTTGTCCTGCTTTCACCCAGCACCGACCAGCTGTCGCCGTCCTGGGTAACACTGTGTGAGTGGCACCTGACATTTTCTCGGTAGGGGCTTAGTCAAGCCCCTCCCTCATCAGGCTAAGCCTAGGTCCCCCTGTGGTCCAGTGGGTCCACTCGCCGCCTTACCACTGACAAGCGTTACACTTTGATTCATCTGATCACAGAAGATTTTTCAATTTTGCCATTAAAAATTAGTTTTGGCCCAAAGACGATGAAGTGTTTCTGGATAGTGTTAATACATGACTTCTTCTTTGCATCATAGACACTTAACTTGTATTTCTGGACTACACAAAATTGAGTTCACAGACAATGATTTCTTGAAGAATTCCTAAGTCAAGTGATTTCCATGACTGAATTATGCTTGTTTTTAATGCAGGGCCGCTTGAGGACCCGTATATCACAAGTATCCAATATTGATATTTTATTGATATTATGTACTGTAGATCATGGAATATTCAAAGTCTTTACAATTTTACATTAAGGAACATTTTCTGAAATTATTCCATAATTTTAGATGCAGTTATTCACAGATTGATGAACTTCTGACCATCTTTGCTTCTGAGAGACTCTGCCTCTCTTTTTATAGTCTTGTGATTTATTTTAAAATTCACCCTCCAGCTTATTTTTCTAGCCTTTTAATACCTGTCCAAGCTATTTTCATATGTGTTACTGCCAACAAATTGTGAATGAGTTATTTTTTCTAATGAAATCTGTGTTATTTGATGTGTAGTAAATAAAATATGGCTATAAAAGATTTATAAATTATTGCATTCTTGTTCCTTATATTTTACAAAGCATCCCAACTTTTTTTGGGATTTGGGGTTGAAGTAGTCTAACTAGTTTTACAGATATGACTAATGCATGCAAAGATTTGGTCGCTTCTATGTGGATGAGCACAAGGAGGTGCATGGCCTAAGGTCAGGTACAGCACTTGAAACACGAAAAATAGGAAATTGTGTTTTGCACTGCTTGGAATTGCATTTATTGGAATGCTTCTATCTTGGCGTTTTCAGATCGCAGTCTCATGTTTAGTTTTTGGTTTGCAACGTATCTTCTGAGATTTCACATGACGTTCTTCTGTATAATAGAAACAATTATTGGTTATTAATGCTTTGTAATGTGACGAAAGTACAGTCATGGCCAAACGCTTTGAGACTAACACAAATTTAGTTTTTCACTGCAGTGGTTTTAGTTCTTTTTGTCAGACATTTCTATGATTACTGAAGTACAGTTATAAACATTTCATAAGTTTTTAAACTTTTATTAAAAAATAGATCAAGTTTATGCAACTTATTCTTGCCTAATCAGCAATTGTAATTTCTCATAATTTGGGTTTTTCTCTGTCCTTCTTTTTGAAGTTTAACCACAGGTTCTCAATGAGATTGAGATTTGGGAAGTTATCTGGCTATAGAACCAAAATTCCAATGCTTTGTTCACTGAGCCTCTTAGTTATCACTTTTGCCTTTAGACATAGTGCAGCATCATGCTGGAAAAAGCATTATTCAACATCAAATTACCTGTGAGACTGACTGTGCAGTACAAAGCTCTGATCACCCTCTTCATGTACAGGAAGTTGTACTCATTGATTATTTTGGTTTAATACTGTAGATACAAGGGGTGCTGAGGTAAGAGGAGGCTGCTCACACTGCTGTCCACCCTGTTTTTCTGATCTAATACTGAAGAATCAGGGGTGTTTAGGTAACAAGCACCTGCCCACACTGCTGTCCATCCTGTCTTTCTGATCTAATACTGGAGAATCAGGGCTGTTTAGGTGAGAAAATGCTGCTCACACTGCTGTCCACCCTGTCTTTCAGATCTAATACTGGAGAAACCAGGGATGCTGAGGTAAGATGAGGCTGCTCACACTGCTGTCCACCCTGTCTTTCTGATCTAATACTGGAGAAACCAGGGATGCTGAGGTAAGATGAGGCTGCTCACACTGCTGTCCACCCTATCTCTCTGATCTAATACTGGAGAAACAGAGAAGCTAAGTCAAGATGAGCAGATCAGGAAAATTCAAATTTGCCTATTTGCGCAGTTTTTCCTGGGAAATTTGATCCAAATAACTTCTCCACAAGTTTATTGTCTCTTAGCATGCTCTGGGGTCTGTACAGAGCCCAGAGCATAATAATTGTAATATCTAAAAAATATAGAAAATCCTTATCCTCCCCTCTCTGGTCCTGCCGCTCCTCCTGTCCCTAGTCGGTCCTCATCCCTTCTTATCCTCATCACTTGCGCTGAAATCACACCGAGTACGAAAGGTCAACACGTCATAACATGTTGATTTACCCCTTGACTATGTGTGTGAGAGACTCAGGGATATCAGTGTGAGCAGTGAGATTCCGAAGATGCAACGAGGACCAGACTGTTGACAGTGAGGAGCAGAGTGGCATAAGAAGTGAGAGTTTTTGTTTGTTTTTTGATGGCTCTTTATGATTTAGAAAAAAACTCCACCGTTTTGCTGAATCCGAGCACGGGAAAATTACTAAAACTCAGATTTTGATTAAGACTAAGATTTGTAAATTTAAGTAAAATTAATTTCCACTCTAATTTATTTGCTCATTTCTAATGCTGAGGTAATAAGGCCACTTACACTGTTGTCCTCCCTGTCTTTCTGATCTAACACCAGAGATATCGGTGGTGTTGAGATAAGGAGATGCTGCTCACCCTGCTGTGCACTACTTATTTCAGGGCATATTCACATGTGCTCTGAAACTGCTCGGCCACCAGGTTAGGTATTAAAGATGAAAGAATAATGACCTGGCCCATTTCTTACCTACCCTAAAGCCTATTAAGAACTTGTGAATCCTTCTTAAACAGGAGCTTTATGGTGAAGAAAAACAGTCCCCACTGTAAGCAGGTTGTCACGATCGTCTGTCACGATTGTCTCCCTGCATGTTGAGATCAGTGACAGACTTTGGACTGGAGCCTCTCATTTGGCTCTCTTAATTTAAATGGGTTTCATTTCTCTTGGCACTGAAGTGGTTAAGTGCCAGTTTTGCTATTGTAGCTTTTCCACAGCAGTTCCTTGCTGAGTGATCAGCAGCACTTACTAAGTAGTCACGCCCTTCAGCTTTAAATAGTAGTGTATCCCATCATTCCCTACTGAAGATACAAAGTCATTTGTATCCTGGCCGCGCCTTTGAGGAAGGTTCTGCAAGTCAAGTTCCTGTGCTAGGTCTATATCCTTTTGTTTATGAATTTTCCCCCTGTTTGTCTTTACTTCACCTGGTGTGTTGTTAATGCAGGGGTGAGGTCTAGTGAAACCCACCTGCCCATCACTAGTTAGGGTTACTATAGGGTCTTCCGAGGGTTCCAGGTTCCTGTTCGGTGACAGTTGCGGAGACTATATAGGGACTGGTGAGGAGAAAGGGGACTAGTTCCAGGGCCTCCCGTTGGTTTTTTTTGTCCCCAATGCCCCTCTTATCGTGTGTTTTTTGATGTGCATCAGACACACAGAGGTCTGAACGCACCACGCCACACTTGCTACACCCGCTGAGTGTGACACAGGGTCTGGGAGTCTGAGGTTGGTGCTGGCCAAAAAGTTTGTCAACAGATTAAGAAACTGAAAGATTCCATGGATGGAAGAATTATGACTTTTATTGAAAAGAAGGGCGGCTATATTGGTCTCTGATATTACTTTTGAAATATCAGAAATATATTGTTGTACATTTTTAGATGTTTGCTTATTATTCTCACTTGAACAGATGAAAATTAACAATTGAAATGGGAAAATGTAAGTTTTCCATTTAGTTACCATATTTTTCGGATTATAAGACGCACTTTTCCTCCCAAAAATTTGGGAGGAAAGTGAAGGGTGCGTCTTATAATCTGAGTGTAGCTTACCGGGGAAGTGGAGAGGGGTCGCAAGAGGCCAGGGGAATGCTGCGGGGCTGTGCAGGGGCTGTGGTGGCTGGTGCTAGGACAGCTGTGCGAGGACAGCAGCTGCTGTGTGGGGTCTCCAACGGCTGCAGCGGCTTTGCGGCGTCTGTGCGTGGTCTCCGGTGGCTGGTGCTGGGGCTGCTGTGTGGTTTTACTGGCACTGCGGGTCGGGCGATGAGGACTACAAATAATTCCACCTGGAGTTGGCGCGTGCGCGGATGGCGCTCAAACTCTCATCTGCGCAGGCGCCGCCTCCAGCCCATTGATCCCCCTCCAGTGGACTTCAGCAAAATGGCGCCTGGAGGTGGCGCTTGCGCAGATAAGATCTCGGCATGCCATTGAGCCTGGAGCTCAATCTTCTGACTCCGGGCCCCATTTCTTTGAAGCCCTCACCGTCCGCAGTCGCCGCAACAACAGCCGCCGCAGCGCGAACCCAAGCACAGCTGCCCCAGCACAGAAGAACCAGCCTCCGCTGCAGCCCGAACCCCAGCCTCCGCCACAGCCCAAGTCCAAGCACAGCTGTCCCAGCATGGCAGCACCAGCCCTCCACCGCAGCATGAGCCCAAGTCTCCGCTGCAGCCCAATTCTCCGCCGCAGCCCCAGCATAGCCTCCTACACCACCGCTACTGCCCCCTCCGGTAAGACACCACCGGATTACAAGACAGACTACTGGAATACAAGACGGACCCCATTTTTTTTTCACCTTTTCTTGCTCTGAATTTGAGATGTCTTATAATCTAGTGCGTCTTATAAAACAGAAAATACGGTACATAATACTTCTCCACACTTAGGCTGTGTGTACACAGGGCATTTTTATCATGGTTTTTGATCCTTGTTTTTAGTTCGGTTTTGTCACAAAATTGCAAACAAATTCTTATGCCAGCAAAGTCAATGAGAATCCTGAAGTGTTATGCACATGTTGAGTTTTTTCTCCCTTGCAGATTTGTTGCAGAAAATAATCTGCAGCATGTCATCTTTCAGCGTTTGTCAATTATTCAATTCATCAAAAACACATAAAAAATGCAACAAAAACTTCAATTTTTTGCTCTGCTTTTTTCCTGACAAGAGATGCAGAAATGGTGCAGAAATTCTGCAACCAAATACTCATGGTATTGGGGACAAAAAAAACAACAGGAGGCCCTGGAACTAGTGAGAGGGGTAGATGGGCACCTCCTAACCTTACCTGCAACTGTCCCCTTTCTCCTCACCAGTCCCTATATAGTCTCCGCAACTGTCACCGAACAGGAACCTGGAACAATCGGAAGACCCTAAAGTAACCCTAACTAGTGATGGGCAGGTGGGGTTCACTAGACCTCACCGCTGCATTAACAACACACCAGGGGAAGTAAAGACAAACAGGAGGAAAATTCATAAACAAAAGGATATAGACCTAGCACAGGAACTTGACTTGCAGAACTTTCCTCAAAGGCGCGGCCAGGATACAAATGACTTTGTATCTTCAGTAGGGAATGATGGGATACACTACTATTTAAAGCTGAAGGGCGTGACTACTTAGTAAATGCAGCTGATCACTCAGCAAAGAACTGCTGTGGAAAAGCTACAATAGCAAAACTGGCACTTAACCACTTCAGTGCCAAGAGAAATGAAACCCATTTAAATGAAGAGAGCCAAATGAGAGGCTCCAGTCCAATGCACATAGCCTAAAAGTTGCCCAATAATTATGTACATATAGATATTCTCCAAAGAAAGACATAACCTCACTATATTATCTTAAATATACAGGTTTCAGGCTTATTAAACTTCTGGATTGACCGACAGCACTGTAATTGTTCAATAATAAAATTAATTATTAAAAATCCTAATTTCTAAAATAATTATGCGCACAGTATATGTATAAATGTTACATAACTGTCATTACCTCTTTTATATGTCCGTACCTCTTTCAGGTAATGACTGTCTTGGTTTTTTTTTTTAATTTCTCTCCTAAAATGACAAAAGTACATTGTGACAAAATTAAAGGGAAAACTCATTTCTAATATGCAATGCAGAAGTATTTAAAAGGACAGCACGGTGGCTCAGTGGTTAGCACTATAGTCTTGCAGCGCTGGGGTCCTGGGTTCAAATCCCACCAGGGACAACATCTGCAATGAGTTTGTATGTTCTCCCCGTGTTTGCATGGGTTTCATTCCAAAGACATATGGATGGGGAATGTTGATTGTGAGCCCCAATGGTAATGTAAAGTGAATAGGTAAAATACATAAATAACTATAGCAATAGTGATGGGGCCCAGAGGTTAAACTGACCTGCAAAATCATTGTGTCTTTTTGTAAAATGTTTACCATCTAGTTATTCCTATGTGGATTCTTTGATTATATAATATATATATATAGATATTATATATATATTATAATATATATTATATATATATATATATATATATATATATATATATTTTGTGAGGTAGCGACCACCAATGTGGTAAATGGTGGTACATGGTCGCTATGTGTCGCAGTGGAGAAGGTCCCTGCGATATTAAATTGAATATACATTAAATATATTGCTATAATCCATACCTTTAATTATTGCTACTCATGCTGCTACTTCTGTTTTCTATCATTCCATCTCAATTTCCTATGAAGTCTGATGAATTTTAGCTATGTTCCTATGTTAGGGCCAGATAAAAAAAAAAAGTGCCCAACCCCCTTTGGCATTCACAGGAAACATGTCATGGCAGAGACAAGGGCCATCATCTGACCCCATGCTGCCATGCAAACCTTTTGGCACCCCATGATCATATTGTGAGTCCACCGATGGCTGTGGGGAATGGCGCAATCCCCACCGGAGTGCTTTAGATTGCACTGTCAAACTCTGACAGCGCAATCTAAGGGTTTAACAGGCATGGGTGGATCAGAGATCCACCCATGTCTGTTAGCTACACATGTCTGCTGATCAGATCACCAGACATATGGGGGAAATAATGCACGCTTACCACGTGAGCCTGCATTAGAAGGACAGACACAGCCAAGAACATACGAGTCCATCCTTGGTCGTGAAGTGGTTAAAACTTGTTTTCATCATTTGCATATAATTAACATGTTTATCAATCCTGTGATTTCCATAATTATATGACTTTTCCTTTTTAATGTTACTTTTTAATATTAAATTGTGTATATAGAGCTAACATACTGTAACGCACTCACCTGGGTCCCCGCACTGTTCTCCTCTCATCCCCCAGCGGGGATGCTGGCACACAAACCCTCCCAGACTCTCAGTGGTAGCTGTCCCATCCTCCTTTCCTCCCACTGGCTCCAGGGGCCTGTGCACGCTGCATAGGCCACCTGGGAGTGCTCTTAGGGGCATGTGCATCTTGTCTTAAAGGGCCAGTATGCCCTAGCCCAGAAGTGCCTCTCAGCCATAGGCTGAGAGGCATGAGGTATTTACGGCCCTCCCTGGGCAATATGGTCTATACGTTGCTAGTTGTCAGGTCTCTAAGTGCTGCTGCTGTTTAGTGCTGTGTTCCACATTGCTAATACCATTCTGGGTTTCAATAAATGACGTATCCACCGCTGCTGCATCGTACCCTATCGTCCAAGCCTGCGATATCAGCCACTGCTGCATCATACCCTATCATCCACATCTGTCATTCCAGCCGCTGCTGCTTCGTACCCCGTCAGCCAAGTCTGTTATAAGGGCCACTGCTGCATTGTACCTTATCAGCCGATTATTATGTATCAGCCATCCCGGCTGCACCTGCCTCATGAGAGACTATCCGTGTCCGTGCCCCTGGGGTCAAGTGTCTAAACATCAGTCTTCCTGAGTGGCACCTGGTTTCTACCTGCACCACAACATCCTCACCATTAGAGGCTCTGGTGAAAACCTGGTGTGAAACCTTAGTCAAGCCCCTTTAAGTTTTCTGTGTGCTACGGCACAGTGGGTCCACTCCCTGCTTGTACCCAAGAACACATTACACATACACTCCCAGCACTTTACATTTCAGGAAGGACATGTGCAAACAATATCAGACATTAGAGTAACAATTCAACAAAGAAACAAGAGGTGTGCTTACAAGCTATAACAAAATAGGGGTGACACAAAAGGTAAAAACTGCTTGTGCTGTGTGGTTTAACTATCATTATAAGTGTATTCAAGGAGAGCTGCATAAGCCGGTCATCCGCTAGCACCTGAAGTAGTCAGATACTAAATGAGTAGACCTCTACGAAATGACCTTCTGAATTGTCTCCACATGTCCTTTAAAGGTTTGATGTAAAAATCTTAGACCTTTTCATATCTTCACCTCAACCTACTTCTGAGACATCTGCTTCTGTCACCAGAAGTCACTGTATTCGTTCTGTGGGTGGCGTTAGTGATGGAGGAGACATAAAGCCAGAAGCTCTGGGTGCTGCAGGCTTTGTCTAGCTAAACATGCTAGTGTGGTTGGGACCTGTTCCTCCGCCCAATCTGGCAGTAAAGATGTGTATGCTGGCCAGCAGATGCAATCAGTTCCCTACTGTGGAAAATGGGACAGCACCACACTCTACTTAAACTACCAGCTTACTTCTTGGAGTTGCCACTTATAGTTTATTCTTGCTCTGGTTGTCTCCAGTTTCTGGCCTATGCTTAAACTATTCTTCTACTTGAAGATTCTATTCCTGCCTCTGACCTTATGGTTTTGACACAGCTTTCCGACCACCCTCTGTTATATTGTTCCATCGGCCAGCAGCCAATTGGTGAACACAACATAGGAACCCCTTATATAAGTCTAGATCCCTGTAAATGGATCAAAGAGTGAAGGCCAGGAGGACCCGCCTGGAATCTGTTAGATGGAATGGCTAGGTCAAAACCCATTCTTGTAAGCCCTGTTAATAGCTGCCAGCCTTCCACTGACATACGGTACTTCCTTACAGACCTCTACCAAATAAAACTGGTGATAATTTATAATATTACCAAATAATCCTTTGATAATAGTCACTATGGAACCATGGATAGAAAAAAGTCATAGCTTACCAAATACACATATTCCCGATCACGTTGACAAACCCGGCTACAGTTGCCAATGCCACCAATATTAATACACTTCTGTGGAGCTCTGCATAAAAAAAAGTAATATCACAAATGTAAATATCATATTTATCACATATATATCATAAATGGTGATATCATCAGCTCCATCTTTAAAACTTCTTCATAGAAGATACCCCGAGTCCCAATTTTCTTCATTATTAGAGGAGGAGGAGGAGGAGGAAAGGACTTGCAGGTTTACGTTCATCCTTTGCTACAGCAAATTGAAAATTGTTGACAGATATAATAATCATAAAATTCCAAAAGTTTCCAGAACCAACAACCTGAGTCACCAGTGTCCCTTTATATGTACTACCTTTCCCAGTTGTGTTTTAGGAAACCAATAGAGCCTTATGTAAATAACTGGAATCCCCACAAATTCTATGTCAAATGCAAGTTCTCCATTTTGATAAGGCTATGTGCGCACGTTGCGTTCTATTCCGCAGCGTATAAGGCCGAAAAGCTGCGTTTTGAGACACATTGTTACCAAAGCAAGAGAAAGAGTATATCACAAAATAGGATCACCAACACGTTATATTATAGAAAAAACAATTTTTATTAATTCATTATTGAAACATTCTGTGTGAACAGGTCGTGGCCCCAGAAAGGGAGGGCACACAGACAAACAATTAAAAACATTTAAAAAGCCAATGAAGGCATGGTTCCCCAGCACGCCAACCTCCAATGCATAGATGTAATATTAATATAGAAATACAAATATACACGATACCTCCAATAAAGAATAATTAACCCTCTATAGTAAACATTGTGCACAGGGACCCACTGGTATGCAGGTGAAATGTTTGAAAAATATATAGCACAAATACACTTGCTCAAGGGCAATAACCACTACTTGTGGTGCCTGCAATGTTAGGCCAGTATAAAGATGTAAAAGATCCGCAAATAAGACTAGATCTGCATCATACCCTAGCAGATGCCTTAGATATTAGACCTGGGGTAATTTTAGATGTTTACGGATATCTAGAACATATTACAGAGCCTAATAACACAATAGTTATGTCATAATAAATTCCAGCAAAGACCCCAGATACAAATTCAGGATCAATAATAGAGGCTTGAGAGATACAGATCCCAAAAATCAAGATCCAGCCTAGCTTGAATCATACTCACACCTAACGCAGCATTATAATCCCCAGGGGAGGGGGGGAGGGAAGATGAGGTAAGGTGGAGGAGGCTAGGGGCGTGCGACCCCACGCGTATCGCCACAGGCGTGTGGCTTCCTCAGGGGAGAGAGAGAGTACAGTGGATGTCTGAAATGTGCCCCATATAAATACATAACTAGCTAAAAGTTAATTACTCACCAGCCCATGTGTAAAACGCTAACGATGGTGGCCGCCATCTTGGATCGGTCACATGATTACAGGAGGCCTGCCTACAGTCCTAATGCGCATGCGCGGGTATACCCGGCGTTACTCAAACAGAGTAACTGCTTTTGTGAATTAGACCTAGGTATTGAATGAGTAAGTGCACATCACAGCCTATTTGCTGAACGCTGCAATGTAAATAGCGATTTTAAATCAATGATTCACAAACAGGCGAGCACTTACATGTATATACAGTACCAGGTTAAGAATTTTAAGCGCAAACACAGAAAAGCACGGGTTAGACATAAGACTTTTAACCCCTTAAGGCATCTCCTTATTGAAAATACAATGTACAGGATTCATGTCCGAGTCTCATGAAACAAGGTGTATATCCAAATAGTCTACAATACATGGGAAACTAGTCTATATGTTCATATAGAACAGAAGACCAGTTCACCGGGATTACAACCTACATACATATACTCAAGGTATGGAAAGAAATAAAGTCGTAGGTACAAACACAGATACGGAAATGAGATAAATTTGATCCCTTTTAAAGTTGATCCCTTTTAAAAGGTGTGCATTACAGCTGGTTAAATCAGCATATGTCCAAGATTTATATCCACCCCACTATATGCATAATTTTAGTCAGTATACCCATATTTAAATGGATGGTTAAACCCACTAATGGAGCAGGGGCCATGGTAAAAGGAATCCATGGCTTCGGTCTGACCCTAAAAAATGGAATTGTCACCTTAGGACGCAGGTGACTAGTATACAGTGGATGCAAATCAAATCTGGATCCCAAAACATAGAGATAACAGTTAATATACCCGTAAAGCGTAGTTAGTTAGTCTATACATAAAGATGGTAATAGGGACCTCATACAGAAACAGGGACTTATCAACACGCACTTATCAAGGAGATAATATTCATAATCCTAATTTGTATTAACAACTATTTTGCATCGAGAAGATCACATATAAAGTCAATGGCACCTATGTGCACCAAAAAAAAAGATGTTAATGGTGCCGAAACATAGACTACCCCAGCCGGGGAAGAATACGGTAACTAATGCACATACCATCATATAAAGGTCCCATTATCTTTTACCCGTTGATTCCAGGGTATTCAATCCTTACCTATTAAATTGGTCGAGTATTCAGATCAATCTGGTGATCCAAATACCGCCCTGGTTGAAAAGGCACAGAAAATACAACCGCAAGGTCACCAGTGGGTCCCAGAAAATCACTATACAATTATACCCCCTCTTTAATACAGGGCTATCTCTATTGAGATATTAATATTCCTAAAGGAATGAGAGTAGGTGGATGGTATAACCCAACAAGTCCAATGGGTATCCTCAGGCGGTTATTCCAATAATAGCAAAAAAAAAAAAAAGATCCCAATCAAGAGGAATTATATATATTAAATTTAAAGAATCTCAGTTCTTTTATCCGGTCCAGGTTAATACAGTCCAGATGTACAGGAAAAGTAGAATATCCTAGATTCCAAATGTAGATCTTCACAAAGGTTCTTATGATGAGAACTTGTCCAAGAGAGATTTGGTTGACCTCCTATATGTTGAATATTCAGAGCCGGAGTGGTGACTTAGAGTGCCTTGATTTCTCTCGAGTATATCACCTGCAATCAAAAGACGAAGAAGAAGGAGTACGGTCTGAGGCTAATGATGTTAAGCACATATTAGGTGGATCAGTCTATAGGGTCTTATAAAATCCTGTATATAGCAGGTCTTCATTCAGGCCATGCGGGGCCACACTTCTTAGATTATAAATCCATCTGGACTCTTTACATAGAAGTTCCTTAGTGTGGTCCCCACCCCTGATATTTTGAGTTACTGAATCAACAATGAAGACCCTCAGATTCGTCCGACGTCCCCTGTGTCTTGTAAAAAAATGGGACGCAACGGATGAAAGAGTTTTACCTTTGTCATGATCGACACTCGCTGTGTTGATTGTAGACAGATGTTGTTGGACCCTCCTCCTTACTTCTTGCGTGGTCTGCCCCACATAAATCTTTGGGCAGTCGCAAATCAACAGATAGATCACATTTCTTGACCGACAGTTGAAATACTTTCCACTGGTGATTTGTCCAGGAAAGATAGGTAAGGAGATGTTATCGGCAGCTGCCATATAGGGACAAATTGTGCAGGCTCCACATGGATATGTCCCCTTTAATCTGATGCCAGTGCCTAACCGCAAAGTAGGCCTCTGAAAATGACTCCTGGATAACACACCCTTTAGATTTTGTGCCTTTCTAGCGACAAGCCTTGGTTTTTCTTCAATAAAGGGATGTAACTTTCTATCACTCCTAAGGATCTCCCAATTGTTCTGGAGTAACATATATAAGTCTTGCCACTGATTGTTAGCCTCTATTATTGATCCTGAATTTGTATCTGGGGTCTTTGCTGGAATTTATTATGACATAACTATTGTGTTATTAGGCTCTGTAATATGTTCTAGATATCCGTAAACATCTAAAATTACCCCAGGTCTAATATCTAAGGCATCTGCTAGGGTATGATGCAGATCTAGTCTTATTTGCGGATCTTTTACATCTTTATACTGGCCTAACATTGCAGGCACCACAAGTAGTGGTTATTGCCCTTGAGCAAGTGTATTTGTGCTATATATTTTTCAAACATTTCACCTGCATACCAGTGGGTCCCTGTGCACAATGTTTACTATAGAGGGTTAATTATTCTTTATTGGAGGTATCGTGTATATTTGTATTTCTATATTAATATTACATCTATGCATTGGAGGTTGGCGTGCTGGGGAACCATGCCTTCATTGGCTTTTTAAATGTTTTTAATTGTTTGTCTGTGTGCCCTCCCTTTCTGCGGCCACGACCTGTTCACACAGAATGTTTCAATAATGAATTAATAAAAATTGTTTTTTCTATAATATAACGTGTTGGTGATCCTATTTTGTGATATACTCTTTCTCTTGCTTTGGTAGTTGTTGTTATATATCAGGAGATCCCAACGGGTGGTGCCCTTTCATTATTTATAATTATCAGTGGTTTCTGGTGCTCTAGTCGCCATTTTCAGAAAGGAGGCACACCCTAAACCAGGGGTGGGGAACCTCCGGCCCGCGGGCCGTATGCGGCCCGCCATGACCTTTTCTGCGGCCCCCGGGCACATTCCACAGTCCACAGAGCTCGGGAGGCAGCAGCGTCTTGCTTACTGCTGGCCCTTTAAACCCTGTATGGCTTACGTCCTCATGCTAGCGTGAGGACGTACTTTGTGGGTGGAGTAAGCGCTCAACTCGCTCTTTTTCCACAGAAGAGAAGCTACTACCTCAGCGTCCGACAGGTGTGTTTGTGCTCCCATGCCTGTGTGTGCCCCTGCACATCCCCACTGCAGCCTGTGCTCCGTGCAGCGTCTCATCCTCCTCACTCTCCCCCACGGCAGCCTGTGCTCCTCACTCTCCCCCACGGCAGCCTGTCCCCCTGTGGCCTCCCCACGGCAGCCTGTGCCCCTGTGGCCTCCCCACGGCAGCCTGTGCCCCTGTGGCCTCCCCACGGCAGCCTGTGCCCCTGCGGCCTCCACACTGCTGCCTGTGCCCCCCTGGTATGTCAGAACCCCTAGCAATGTCCTTATATTTCTCCCAGCCCTCCCAAGTGATATATAATCCTCCCCAGTGATATATAATCCTCCCCAGTGATATATAATCCTCCCCAGTGATATATAATCCTCCCCAGTGATGTCTAGTCCTCGCAGCCCTCCCCAGTGATGTCTAGTCCTCGCAGCCCTCCCCAGTGATGTCTAGTCCTCCCAGCCCTCCCCAGTGATGTCTAGTCCTCCCAGCCCTCCCCAGTGATGTCTAGTCCTCCCAGCCCTCCCCAGTGATGTCTAGTCCTCCCAGCCCTCCCCAGTGATGTCTAGTCCTCCCAGCCCTCCCCAGTGATGTCTAGTCCTCCCAGCCCTCCCCAGTGATGTCTAGTCCTCGCAGCCCTCCCCAGTGATGTCTAGTCCTCCCAGCCCTCCACAGTGATGTCTAGTCCTCCCAGCCCTCCCCAGTGATGTCTAGTCCTCGCAGCCCTCCCCAGTGATGTCTAGTCCTCGCAGCCCTCCCCAGTGATGTCTAGTCCTCGCAGCCCTCCCCAGTAATGTCTAGTCCTCCCAGCCCTCCCCAGTGATGTCTAGTCCTCCCAGCCCTCCCCAGTGATGTCTAGTCCTCCCAGCCCTCCCCAGTGATGTCTAGTCCTCGCAGCCCTCCCCAGTGATGTCTAGTCCTCGCAGCCCTCCCCAGTGATGTCTAGTCCTCGCAGCCCTCCCCAGTGATGTCTAGTCCTCGCAGCCCTCCACAGTGATGTCTAGTCCTCGCAGCCCTCCCCAGTGATGTCTAGTCCTCCCAGCCCTCCCCAGTGATGTCTAGTCCTCCCAGCCCTCCCCAGTGATGTCTAGTCCTCCCAGCCCTCCCCAGTGATGTCTAGTCCTCCCAGCCCTCCCCAGTGATGTCTAGTCCTCCCAGCCCTCCCCAGTGATGTCTAGTCCTCCCAGCCCTCCCCAGTGATGTCTAGTCCTCCCAGTCCTCCACAGTGATGTCTAGTCCTCCTAGCCCTCCCCAGTGATGTCTAGTCCTCCCAGCCCTCCCCAGTGATGTCTAGTCCTCCCAGCAATGTATATTCCTTCCAGCCCTCCCCAGTGATGTATATGCCCTCAGCATCTCCTGTGATGTATATGCCCTCAGCATCTCCTGTGATGTATATGCCCTCAGCATCTCCTGTGATGTATATGCCCTCAGCATCTCCTGTGATGTATATGCCCTCAGCATCTCCTGTGATGTATATGCCCTCAGCATCTCCTGTGATGTATATGCCCTCAGCATCTCCTGTGATGTATATGCCCTCAGCATCTCCTGTGATGTATTTACAGCAGTCCCAGCTGACACAAACGTGGAAAAACAGTTGTGAGAAGCAATAAGATCAATATTGAATAATATAGCCGCACCAAAAACAAGAAGCTTCAGCCGCCATGATGAGTTAATTGTTTGACTAAGTATAGCAGGGTAATTTTAAGTTGATAGTTTTGTGCGGCCCCCAAAGGTTGGTAGAAAATTCCAAATGGCCCTCGGCATTAAAAAGGTTCCCCACCCCTGCCCTAAACCATATAGCTTTATTGATTTTTGTGCAAATTAAGTATTTTTTGGAAAATTTTGTGTGGACATATGGATCTGGCGGAAAGGGAGACAGCCTGGTCTCACCAGTCCCTAGACATATTTGGTACAGCGCATGAGGTCGGGGCTCATGCAGCTCCTATAAATGTACAGGACGAAAATCAACAATTGATGCAGGATTTGATTAATCTGCATAAAAAAGTTGTGAAGGTATGGTGGAATATAAGATCCCTGGAGGAATATAAAAAACTCAAGATTATTCCTCGTGGACTCCGGGTACAAATTTTCCCGGCTTGGGAAATAGACACACAATTCAGGGTGACCTGGGAACAGGGTTTGCAAACCTGCTCGTTAATCTTGCTGGACATGCTCTTAGAGCATGACCGAGCATTACTAACTCAACTAAAAGAGGAGATAAAAAATAAAGAGCATATTTTGCATCAATTAGACAAACAGCTAGTGGTGACCCCCTTTCAAGAGAGACTCAAGCATATTTTGGATAAATTCGAGAAAGATATTATCAAGGGTAAAAAACACAAATTTCAGCGTGACAAAACAGACTATTCTACCAACAAAGTCTATAAGTGGACCCATCACGGTAATAAACGCAGGGTGCAAAACAGGGAACCCAGTGATATCAGAGCCACCTCACAACCCTCCTCAAGTGAGGATTTTTTATCCACGGACACGAGCGATCCAGAAGGCGCACCAGGAGGGGCCGCCGTAGGCCTAAATCTCAGGAGGAGAGGCGGGAGGAACCAATTTTGGTCACCAGCTGCCCCAAGAGAGACGAGACAGAGCAGGAGACGGAATCGACAATGAACATCGAGGGTAAGCTTCAAGTTATCAATCTTTCCAGTTATGTATTAACCAAAACTGAATTAGAACTTCTGTCTAAAGGCTTGACCTTTGCACCTATGAACAGACTGGATAAGTTCGTTATAACAAAGGATCTGTATTTATTTTGCAGACAACTTACCTTCAAATATCTATATAGTCGCCCAGAGCTTATCGATACTCTACCGATGGATGAGAGACAGGCCTTTAGTGATCTTTTAGAACTTTTAGAGGCAAATCAGTCAGATGAAGGTAAGAAGATACCGTTCACAGGACGTCTTTTATCACAAGCCACCCCCTCCTTCGGGCTTTGCCCGGCTATTCACATATTTTTCACCAAAATGTGTAAAGATCTGGACAAATTAAAACTAGATAACAACAAGAGTAACAATCTAACTAAGGAGGAAAGACAAACCCTATCCAGACTTAAGGATAACAAAGACTTCCTTATTAAGGAAGCCGACAAGGGGGGTAATGTGGTACTGTGGCCAGTGGATATGTATGTAAGGGAGGCGAAGAGACAATTATCAGATCGTAATTGTTATGTACCCCTACCTTCCGATCCCACTGGGACGTTCAAAAAGAACTTGGACAAACTTGTATCTACAGCCCATATGCAAGGCATTATTACTCTAAAAGAAAGAAATTTCTTGATCACCAAGGACCCCATAACACCGACTTTTTACATGATACCCAAGATTCATAAAGAGCGGCCAGAACCTCCTGGCAGGCCCATAGTGTCAGGTATCGGAGGCCTATTTGAGAGACCCTGTATTTATTTGGATTTTTATCTCCAACCACTGGCTCAATCTTCCCCTTCGTATGTGCGGGATTCGTCACACCTAATAGAACAACTGGCCACATTAGTTATTCCATCTAATACCTTAGCCGTAACATTAGATGTAGAATCCCTGTATACTTCAATACGACATGATCTGGGATTACAAGCGGTGTCGGTCTTTCTCGACCGTAGCACAACAGGGAATAGGAGACACGACTCCTTTATCCTGGACCTGTTACATACGATATTGGACAAAAACTATTTTGTTTTTGACAGGGCATACTATCGACAGACAGCCGGGACCGCAATGGGGGCGTGTTGTGCGCCACCCTATGCAAATATTTTCTTAGGGTGGTGGGAGGAAACAATGGTCTATGCCCTGGATCAGTTCAAAACTAGTGTGATCCAGTGGTATAGATACATTGATGACATCCTACTTTTCTGGGCCGGTTCATTGGAGGAGTGTGAGAACTTCATTACGACTCTTAATGATAATACTTTGAACATCAAACTCACCTCTAATATAGCCGTTGATACGGTCGAATTCCTGGATTTAAAAATCTCCATTACCAACAACTCAGTCAGCACATCACTCTTTCGCAAACCTACAGCTACTAACAGTTTACTCCACTATGAGAGCTTTCATCCAGCACATGTGAAAAATGGTATTCCCAAAGGGCAGTTTATGAGGCTCAAGAGAAACTGTAGTGATGATGCTGACTTTGAAATTCATGCACTTGATCTCTCTAACAGGTTTAAAAAGAGAGGGTATCCAAAAAGAGTCATCTCTACTGCACTACAGGAGTGCAGATCAATTTCACGTGAAACACTTCTCCGCCCAAAGAACCGGAACAACAGGACAACAGTGAGTATAATCACCCCTTATAACAATCAGTGGCAAGACTTATATATGTTACTCCAGAACAATTGGGAGATCCTTAGGAGTGATAGAAAGTTACATCCCTTTATTGAAGAAAAACCAAGGCTTGTCGCTAGAAAGGCACAAAATCTAAAGGGTGTGTTATCCAGGAGTCATTTTCAGAGGCCTACTTTGCGGTTAGGCACTGGCATCAGATTAAAGGGGACATATCCATGTGGAGCCTGCACAATTTGTCCCTATATGGCAGCTGCCGATAACATCTCCTTACCTATCTTTCCTGGACAAATCACCAGTGGAAAGTATTTCAACTGTCGGTCAAGAAATGTGATCTATCTGTTGATTTGCGACTGCCCAAAGATTTATGTGGGGCAGACCACGCAAGAAGTAAGGAGGAGGGTCCAACAACATCTGTCTACAATCAACACAGCGAGTGTCGATCATGACAAAGGTAAAACTCTTTCATCCGTTGCGTCCCATTTTTTTACAAGACACAGGGGACGTCGGACGAATCTGAGGGTCTTCATTGTTGATTCAGTAACTCAAAATATCAGGGGTGGGGACCACACTAAGGAACTTCTATGTAAAGAGTCCAGATGGATTTATAATCTAAGAAGTGTGGCCCCGCATGGCCTGAATGAAGACCTGCTATATACAGGATTTTATAAGACCCTATAGACTGATCCACCTAATATGTGCTTAACATCATTAGCCTCAGACCGTACTCCTTCTTCTTCGTCTTTTGATTGCAGGTGATATACTCGAGAGAAATCAAGGCACTCTAAGTCACCACTCCGGCTCTGAATATTCAACATATAGGAGGTCAACCAAATCTCTCTTGGACAAGTTCTCATCATAAGAACCTTTGTGAAGATCTACATTTGGAATCTAGGATATTCTACTTTTCCTGTACATCTGGACTGTATTAACCTGGACCGGATAAAAGAACTGAGATTCTTTAAATTTAATATATATAATTCCTCTTGATTGGGATCTTTTTTTTTTTTTTTGCTATTATTGGAATAACCGCCTGAGGATACCCATTGGACTTGTTGGGTTATACCATCCACCTACTCTCATTCCTTTAGGAATATTAATATCTCAATAGAGATAGCCCTGTATTAAAGAGGGGGTATAATTGTATAGTGATTTTCTGGGACCCACTGGTGACCTTGCGGTTGTATTTTCTGTGCCTTTTCAACCAGGGCGGTATTTGGATCACCAGATTGATCTGAATACTCGACCAATTTAATAGGTAAGGATTGAATACCCTGGAATCAACGGGTAAAAGATAATGGGACCTTTATATGATGGTATGTGCATTAGTTACCGTATTCTTCCCCGGCTGGGGTAGTCTATGTTTCGGCACCATTAACATCTTTTTTTTTGGTGCACATAGGTGCCATTGACTTTATATGTGATCTTCTCGATGCAAAATAGTTGTTAATACAAATTAGGATTATGAATATTATCTCCTTGATAAGTGCGTGTTGATAAGTCCCTGTTTCTGTATGAGGTCCCTATTACCATCTTTATGTATAGACTAACTAACTACGCTTTACGGGTATATTAACTGTTATCTCTATGTTTTGGGATCCAGATTTGATTTGCATCCACTGTATACTAGTCACCTGCGTCCTAAGGTGACAATTCCATTTTTTAGGGTCAGACCGAAGCCATGGATTCCTTTTACCATGGCCCCTGCTCCATTAGTGGGTTTAACCATCCATTTAAATATGGGTATACTGACTAAAATTATGCATATAGTGGGGTGGATATAAATCTTGGACATATGCTGATTTAACCAGCTGTAATGCACACCTTTTAAAAGGGATCAACTTTAAAAGGGATCAAATTTATCTCATTTCCGTATCTGTGTTTGTACCTACGACTTTATTTCTTTCCATACCTTGAGTATATGTATGTAGGTTGTAATCCCGGTGAACTGGTCTTCTGTTCTATATGAACATATAGACTAGTTTCCCATGTATTGTAGACTATTTGGATATACACCTTGTTTCATGAGACTCGGACATGAATCCTGTACATTGTATTTTCAATAAGGAGATGCCTTAAGGGGTTAAAAGTCTTATGTCTAACCCGTGCTTTTCTGTGTTTGCGCTTAAAATTCTTAACCTGGTACTGTATATACATGTAAGTGCTCGCCTGTTTGTGAATCATTGATTTAAAATCGCTATTTACATTGCAGCGTTCAGCAAATAGGCTGTGATGTGCACTTACTCATCCAATACCTAGGTCTAATTCACAAAAGCAGTTACTCTGTTTGAGTAACGCCGGGTATACCCGCGCATGCGCATTAGGACTGTAGGCAGGCCTCCTGTAATCATGTGACCGATCCAAGATGGCGGCCGCCATCGTTAGCGTTTTACACATGGGCTGGTGAGTAATTAACTTTTAGGTAGTTATGTATTTATATGGGGCACATTTCAGACATCCACTGTACTCTCTCTCTCCCCTGAGGAAGCCACACGCCTGTGGCGATACGCGTGGGGTCGCACGCCCCTAGCCTCCTCCACCTTACCTCATCTTCCCTCCCCCCCTCCCCTGGGGATTATAATGCTGCGTTAGGTGTTGAGTATGATTCAAGCTAGGCTGGATCTTGATTTTTGGGATCTGTATCTCTCAAGCCTCTATTATTGATCCTGAATTTGTATCTGGGGTCTTTGCTGGAATTTATTATGACATAACTATTGTGTTATTAGGCTCTGTAATATGTTCTAGATATCCGTAAACATCTAAAATTACCCCAGGTCTAATATCTAAGGCATCTGCTAGGGTATGATGCAGATCTAGTCTTATTTGCGGATCTTTTACATCTTTATACTGGCCTAACATTGCAGGCACCACAAGTAGTGGTTATTGCCCTTGAGCAAGTGTATTTGTGCTATATATTTTTCAAACATTTCACCTGCATACCAGTGGGTCCCTGTGCACAATGTTTACTATAGAGGGTTAATTATTCTTTATTGGAGGTATCGTGTATATTTGTATTTCTATATTAATATTACATCTATGCATTGGAGGTTGGCGTGCTGGGGAACCATGCCTTCATTGGCTTTTTAAATGTTTTTAATTGTTTGTCTGTGTGCCCTCCCTTTCTGGGGCCACGACCTGTTCACACAGAATGTTTCAATAATGAATTAATAAAAATTGTTTTTTCTATAATATAACGTGTTGGTGATCCTATTTTGTGATATACTCTTTCTCTTGCTTTGGTAGTTGTTGTTGTATATCAGGAGATCCCAACGGGTGGTGCCCTTTCATTATTTATAATTATCAGTTGAGACACATTGTTACTGCAGAATTCCTGTTGAATTCATGCGTTCTGGATGCTTGCTCTGCCATAGACAAAGTGGGAAAAGCATCCAGAATGCACATTTTTGACAGTGCGGTCACACTCGGCTCTGCAGCATCCCCATAGACTTGCAGCAGAGCAGAGTGGGACCGCACTGTCAAAAAGAGCATGGCTGGCTGCGAGACAGAGCCGCGCGATCAGAATGAACTCGAATGAACTTCACCCGACTTCATTCAGCCGCGAGATCAGCGGTGCCATCACTCAGGTTACCCGTGGCCAGCTCAAGTCCTCCACCCGAGACCTGTGGCCGCGGGTAACCTGAGTGACGTCTCTGCTGACAGTGAGACTCACTTCAGTTTCTGCGTGGAGCTGACAGGAGCAGCGGTGTTCTACGGCCGCTCCTGTCAGCTTCATGTATCAGAGCTGGATGCATCATGGGACCTCGTGAGGATTACGCCGGACCTAGAGGGGTGTTTGGGGATTTTAATAAAGTGGTGAAAGAGGGTCTTTTTTTGTCTAATTTCAAATTAAAGGATTTTTTTGGGTGTATGTGTTTATTTACTTTCACTTACAGGTTAATCATTGGGGGGTGTCTCATAGACGCCTGCAATGATTAACGTAGGACTTAGTGGCAGCTATGGGCTGCCATTAACTCCTTATTACCCAGATTGCCACCACACCAGGGCAATTCTGGATGAGTCAGGTAGAGTCCCGGGACAATCGTATCTAATCGATGCGGCAATTCCGGGTGGCTGCTGGCTGATTTTTGTAGGCTGGGGGTTCCCCATCCTGAGAATACCAGCCTTCAGCCGTGTCGCTTTATCTTGGCTGGTATCAAAATTGGGGGGACCTCACGCCGTTTTTTTTATTATTATTTATTTATTTTACTGCACTACATAGACCCGCCCACCGGCGGCTGTGATTGGTTGCAGTGAGACAGCTGTCACTCAGCATGGGGGCACGTCTGAATGCAGCCAATCAAAGGCACTGGTGGGCGGGGGAAGCAGTGAATACGAGATGAAATGAGCGTACGGCATTTTCAAAAGCTGGAGAAGCCGCCGCAGTGTGACAGCCGTGCAGCGCCGCGCCGGTGATCGGTCAGTGATCGGTGAGTATGAGAAAGGGGGGAGAGGGATAGATCAACAGAGAGAGAGAGAGACCGACCGATAGGGAGACAGAGAGACCGACAGACAGACAGAGGGCTCATACGCACGTTGCGTTTTTTTGCGTTTCTGCAGCGTTTTAAGCTGCAGCGTCACATTGTCAAAATTCATGCATTCTGCTTCCCCAGCAAAGTGTGTGAGAATCATGCAAAATCCGTGCACACAATGCTTTTTTAAACACATCGTTTTGATTGTCAAAAATTTTACAATCTCTGCGTTTAAAAAAGCAGCAGGTCACTTCTTTTGAGCGTTTTGGCAGCTTTCTACACCCATTGAAATTAATGAGTTGTAGAAAAATGCTACCAAAATGCTAAGTAGTGCGTTTTGCACTGCATTTTTCTTGAGATCCGCATGTTTTTTTAACATAGCAAACGCAGATCTTTCAGTCTCTCCCTCCCACCAACTCTCATGCTCACCGATCCACGATCACTGGCACGGCGCTGCACGGCGTTCACACTGTGGCGGCTTCTCCTCTTTTGAAAATGCCGGCCGCTCATTAATCCATCTCGTATTCCCTGCTTTCACTGCCACCTATGATTGGTTGCAGTCAGACACACCCCCACACTGAGTGACAGCTGTCTCACTGCAACCAATCACAGCCGCCGGTGGGCGTGTCTATATCGAGCAGTAAGAATTTTTTTTTTAAAAAAACACGACGTGCGGTCCCCCCCCAATTTGGATACCAGCCAGGGTAAAGCCACACGGCTGAAGGCTGGTATTCTTAGGATGGGGAGCTCCATGTTATGGGGAGCCCCCCAGCCTAACAATATCAGCCAGCAGCCGCCCGGAATTGCCGCATCCATTAGATGCGACAGTCCCGGGACTCTACCCGGCTCATCCCGAATTGCCCTGGTGCGGTGACAAATGGGGTAATAAGGAGTTAATGGCAGCAGCCCATAGCTGCCACTAAGTCCTAGGTTAATCATGGCAGGCGGCTCCCCGAGATACCTTCCATGATTAATCTGTAAGTTAAAGAAAATAAACACACACATCCAAAAAAAACTTTATTTGGAATGAAAGACAAAAAAACACCCTCTTTCACCACTTTATTAACCCCTCAAAAACACCTCCAGGTCCGATGTAATCCACGCAACGTCCCATGACGCTTTCAGCTCTGCTACATCGGAAGCTGATAGGAGCGGCAGTAGAACACCACTGCTACTGTGAGCTCCATGCAGCAACTGAAGTGAGTCGCGCGATCAGCTGTGCTGTCACTGAGGTTACTCGCGGCCACCGCTCTCAGGTGGAGGACTGCAGCTGTGGCCACGAGTAACCTGAGTGACAGCACAGCTGATCGCGCGGCTCACTGCAGTCACTCAAGGGATTTGCGATCACAGGTGAGTGCTTCACGTGTGACCGCAAATCAGGCTGCAACACAGAGAGAGAGACGCGCGATGTCAGTGAAATCGGTTGAAGCTCTGACGTCACTGCTGTGGACTCCTGTTTCCTGGCATTGACCTCGGAGGTTCACCTGAGTTCATGAAAGCACACAGAGACAGAGCCGCGGGATGACAATGAAGTCGGGTGCAGTTCATTCTCATCGCCCGGCTATGTCTGTGTCTGCTGTCAGTGGGCATGTAGCAGAGCGGATTTGCCAGGGGACCGCACTGACAAAAATGCATCCAAAACTCATGCAAAATGCATCGAAAATACATGCGTTTTGGGCTGCATTCTTTTTGTCAACATGCAGCGTCAAGTCTGCCAGAGGGTGCATTTATTTCTGCACTGTCCAGGACGCAACATGCGCATGAGCCCCGAAAGAGAGACTGACATTGACAGACAGAGAGAGAGAGAGAGAGTGGGTGGAAAATGCAACCAAAACGCACAAAAGAAGTGGCATGTTGCTTTTTAGAACGCAGCGTCTTGGCAGCAGCCGAAACGCTGCGTTCTAAAACGCAACGTGCGGATGGAATTTGCACAATCTTCATAGATTGTGCTGGGGACGCAGGATGCATGCTTTTACGCTATGGTGCAGAACGCAGCATAAAAGTATGATAACACGCAACATGGGCACATAGCCTAATAGAAAATAGACGCACAGATGTACAATTGCAATCAAAAGTATTCAACCTTCCATTGCAAATTAGGTTTTTTAGCAAAATTTACTAATTTTCTGCTGTGTGCAATAAACAGTGAAACAAAAACAATGTAAGTAGCTCAGTACAACTAATATAACAAGTGGTTTCTCCAAATTGAAAACAATATGGCAACTTAATGACTACTTAAGTCTCAACATTTTTCAACCCATTAATGACAAGCGTCTTTGGTTCTCAGTAAATCACCTTTGCCTGTTATGACCTGCTTCATATGTGCTGCATAACCAGACTCCAGGTTCTGCCTGCGTTCCTGAGGAATCCTTTCCCCCTTTCTCATGGGAAATGGCCTCCAATTCACCTATATTTTATTGGTTTTGTGAGCTGCAACTGCCTTCTTAAAATCCCAACAAAAAGTTTTTACAGAGTTCTTCCAAGATGCCTTTTGAAACCAAGCTTTGGAGAAGTTTATTTGGGATTATTGAACTAATGGAAGGCCCAATTGGCGTAGGCTTCAGCTACTTCACAGAAGACATGACATTGTCTCCTACAATTTCCTGATACATAACTGAATCCACCTTGCCCTCCACACAATGCAGGTTTACAATGCCATAAGAAGTAGCACTAGAGCATCATCAAGCCACACTATAGGCATCACTGAGCCACCGCCATGCTTCACTGTAAGTATCACAAGGCCACTGCCATGCTTCATTCTTCTTCCTCCAGTCATTTTTTTTGTTTCATAATTCCAAAAATGCAAGATCCCAAAACTTCTGCAGCTTATTTATACAGTGCTGGCCAAAAGTATTGGCACCCCTGCAATTCTGTCAGATAATACTCAGTTTCTTCTTGAAAATGATTGCAATCACAAATTCTTTGGTATTATTATCTTCATTTAATTTGTCGTCAATGAAAAAAAATAAAAAAAATTGTCATAAAGCCAAATTAGATATAATTCCACACCAAACATAAAAAAGTGGGTGGACAAAAGTATTGGCAGTGTTTGAAAAATCATATCATGATTCTCTAATTTGTGTAATTAACAGCACCTGTAACTTACCTGTGGCACCTAACAGGTGTTGGCAATAACTAAATCACACTTGCAGCCAGTTGACATGGATTAAAGTTGACTCAACCTCTGTCCTGTGTCCTTGTGTGTACCACATTGAGCATGGAGAAAAGAAAGAAGACCAAAGAACTGTCTGAGGACTTGAGAATCCAAATTGTGAGGAAGCATGAGCAATCTCAAGGCTACAAGTCCATCTCCAAAGACCTGAAAGTTCCTGTACCCATGGCACTGTGGCTAACCTCCCTAGATGTGGAAGGAAAAGAAAAATTGACAAGAGATTGCAACGCAAGATTGTGCGGATGGTGGATAAAGAACCTCGACTAACATCCAAACAAGTTCAAGCTGCCCTGCAGTCCAAGGGTACAACAGTGTCAACCCGTACTATCAGTCGGCGTCTGAATGAAAAGGGACTGTATGGTAGGATACCCAGGAAGACCCCACTTCTTACCCCCAGACATAAAAAAGCCAGGCTGGAGTTTGCCAAAACTTACCTGAGAAAGCCTAAAACGTTTTCGAAGAATGTTCTCTGGTCAGATGAGACAAAAGTAGAGCTTTTTGGGAAAAGCCCTCAACATAGAGTTTACAGGAAAAAAAAGAGGCATTCAAAGAAAAGAACATGGTCCCTACAGTCAAACATGGTGGAGGTTCCCTGATGTTTTGGGGTTGCTTTGCTGCCTCTGGCACTTGACTGCTTGACCGTGTGCATGGCATTATGAAGTCTGAAGACTAACAACAAATTTTGCAGCATAATGTAGGGCCCAGTGTGAGAAACCTAGGTCTTCCTCAAAGGTCATGGGTCTTCCAGCAGGACAATGATCCAAAACACACTTCAAAAAGCACTAGAAAATGGTTTGATAGAAAGCACTGGAGACTACTAAAGTGGCCAGCAATAAGTCCAGACCTGAATCCCATAGAACACCTGTGGAGAGATCTCAAAGTGGCAGTTTGGAGAAGGCACCCTTCAAATCTCAGGGACCTGGAGCAGTTTGCCAAAGAAGAATGGTCTAAAATTCCAGCAGAGCATTGTAAGAAACTCATTGATGGTTACCGGAAGCGGTTGTTCGCAGTTATTTTGGTTAAAGGTTGTGCAACCAAGTATTAGGCTAAGGGTGCCAATACTATTGTCTGGCCCATTTTTGGAGTTTTGTGTGAAATGATCAATGATTTGATTTTTGTTTCATTCTCTTTTGTGTTTTTTCATTGCAACCAAAATAAATAAAAATAATAATACCAAAGAATTTGTGACTGCAATCATTTTCAAGAAGAAACTGAGTATTATCTGACAGAATTGCAGGGGTGCCAATACTTTTGGCCAGCACTGTATGGTTTTAAGTAGAGATGAACATTTAAAATAAAGTGGATTTTTTTTTCTTCAAAATTCCATATTTGCCAAAATGCAGATTTTTTTTAAAAAATTGCTTTCATGCAGATTCAGTAAGAGGGCAGCCGTTGGCTCCATTTTTATGAACCATAATTGACCATCAAAAGATTAAAAAAAATAAAAGCATTCCTTATACTCAATTAACCTCTCACTTCTTTGGCCCCTCCACTGCTCATTCATCTTCTGATCCCCAGCAGCTCACAATTTTCAGTCCTCTCACACTGTGCCGGACTTCCATGTGTCATGGCACCGGGAAGGTTCCGTGTGTGCACTTGGAAGGTCCCGGCGCACAGCGTGACTTCATGATGCTATTGAACTTTTTTGCGTGCCAGCCCAGAGCCCTCTTGGGTGCCATGACACCCAAAAGTCTAGAAAAGTGTGACAAGACTAGTTAAACCCCTGTCCTGGGTCCAGGCTCTACACCATTCACCTCAGTTTGCTGCCATCTGTTGCGCTCCACGTCAGGCTTTACAGGTTGTCCGGCTTGTGACATCATCTTCCTAGGCCATTTAAGGCCCATTTGGACACACATCTGTGTCTTCAGATTGTTATTCAAGATCTTAGTTTGTTACTTTTCTCCACCTGTGCAAACTATTACTTGCCTCTAAAAACCATTGACGTGGGAAAAACAGAACAGAAAATGAGTGAGCTCTACTGCACAGCAAGCCCTGCCAACCTGTCAGTTTCTAAAGTCCGGAAGTGAGAGTGAATCTGATGGAGCTCAAAGAAAGCAGGAAATCCTCAGCCAAAGATCATGTAACTCATGGAGAAACTCCGGTTCCACAGGGTTTGACAAATCAAAGTATTTGAATGGGGCCACACGGGGCACTAGTGCGATGCTCGCCTGACACTACAGCTGGCAGTACAGCAGGAGCCAAGTGTCATGCTAGTATCCATGCGACTGAGGTCCGACTGTGCGAGCGGACCTCAGCTGCGGGGGGGTGGGCTGGTGCTGAGGAAGGGAGGGCCAGCGCTGCGTAGGGGAAGGCCGGCACGGAGGAGGGGAGGGATTTATCTCCCTCTCTCCTCCGTAGCCGGCTATTGCGAATCTCGCTCTGCACGTGTGGTACACCGGTGTACTGCGAGTGCAGTGTGATTTTTTTTCTCGCCCCATACACTTGAATGGGTGTGAGAGAAAAGAGTCTCACATTACACCCGCAGCATGCTGCGATTGTTTTCTCGGTCTGATTAGGGCTGAGAAAATAATCGCTCATGTGTGCTGACACACAGGCTAGAATTGGTCCGAGTGGAATGTGATGTTTTATCGCACTCCACTAGTACCGATTTTCTCACCCTGTGGCTTAGGCCTTTAGTGCAGTGCTTATCTATGGCAGTTAGTTTACAAGAAAGGAAACAAAAAGTAGTGGCCAACCCCTTTAATAGTTAAACCTTTACCTTTTTTTTTTTTTAACTTCGCTTTATTAAACCTAAAAACATATGGTACAGAATAAATCATAAATAGCATTACACAAGTACTTTCCAGGAATATCTGTTAATAGCATGGACAAACAGTAACATTAACGGGTAAGATAATAAGATTTTCATAGCACTATCTGCACCTCTGTCAACCTTGTCAACTACATGCTACAGTACTGATCCCGCCAGAACATACTAATTAGGGATGATCGAATAATTCGATTATTCGGCTTCGCAAATAATTTCCGAATACCTCGCCGCTATTTGACTATTCGCAAATATTCGATGCGCAATGTAAGTCTATGGGAAACCCGAATAACTATTCTGAACTATTCGGGCTTCCTACAGACTTACATTGCGCATCAAATAGTCGAATAGCGGCGAGGTATTCGGAAAATATTTGCGAAGCCGGATAATCGAAGTAGTCGATCATCCGTAATACTAATATATAGCACGTAGTCTATTTTATTCAATGTAATCTGTAGTTTCCAAACCTAAAAAAACCAAAAGTTAGTAACAATAACTATTCTATACAGTCTAACTATGCCACTGGAACGCGCTTCATCATCCGAGTATGAATCTATTATTGTAACACTGATCAACCTGAGGCTTCTTCGAGTGTGCCGGAGGAGTTCCACATATCCCAAATTTTCCTGAATTTTTCTGGACGTCCTCTATTAAAGTATACCACCCGCTCACATGGAATTATCGAGTTAACCAGTTTAATCCTGGCTCGCACAGTTGGATGTGAACCCCCCATCCACATCAAGGCAATTAATTTCGTGGCCATAAACAATGTCTCTCTAAGAAGTATTCTTATGTAGTGATCTCCCACCCCCTGCTCCATTACTCCAAATAGGCACAACAGAGGGTCACATGGAACAGGCATCAACACTATTGAGGACAGCAGGGAAGTCACTTCCTGCCAATATATGGATATGATCGGGCAATTCCACAACATGTGCATAAAGTTTGTGTCTGGACCATGGCATCATGGGCATTCTGACGTTCGGCGCTGGCCCATAGTAAATAAGCGAGTGGGAGTTAAGTATGCCTGATGTATAAAATAGCATTGTATTAATCTATTGTTGACGGACGGAGATACCATAGTTGGAGACTCCAGGACAACCTTTACCATTTTAGCTTTCCTGTGAAGCTCAGCCACAGATTCACCTTTATGGAGACAGTGTTTTGTCCTCTATTACACTATGTAACAAAACAAAAAAATTCTGTTCCTGGGTTAAAAGTGTTATTTCCTGTTTAATTGTGCATTACTTATTTTGGAAAAAGTTGATGTAACCCCCGAAACTTCGCTTTAGTGGCTGCCACAATGATTTTAGGATACCTATGTAGTCCAATAGTGAAGTCACTATATTCGAATGTCATTGCTCATGTGAAC
Organism: Anomaloglossus baeobatrachus; assembly: GCF_048569485.1. Taxonomy (NCBI): domain Eukaryota; kingdom Metazoa; phylum Chordata; class Amphibia; order Anura; family Aromobatidae; genus Anomaloglossus; species Anomaloglossus baeobatrachus. The sequence goes on from NC_134353.1 coordinate 114,236,078, forward strand.
TACACATTACTGTCGTTTCATTAGTCTGATAAGATTTGTGTAACCAAAGAATGAAAGGTGTTCAGGACTTCCGGATTCCAGACTTTACATCATTCAAAGCAATTGATACACATAAGTATTAGTCCATAATGGTAACCAATATCCTTCTCTTCCCCTTGCCCATTCGGCAAAGCTTAAAGAAGACTAAAATGTGAAAATACTGTTAAATGCATTGAAACATGAGGAATATGGTTGGGAAGTAATTGGAGATTGCAGAATGGTTGCATTCTTGGTGGCTCTTCAAGGAGGTTAAGCTTCCATGCTTTCGTTGCCTTTTGGATAGCAGGGACGCTACCATAGACAATATTGGCCTGAGTGTACTGAGTTTCTGTGGGCAAGAACAACATTAAATCGGAGCCGCTTGTAGATCCTCGAAAGTTACTAATGTATCTAATGTATCAAACTAGGCCTCTTGAAACAATTTTTCACAGCTTTGGACAAGGAATCAGTGCCATTCAAGTATCTAGAAGATCTCTTCCCAAAGCTTCCAGAAGCAAAAGTTAAAGCTGACATTTTCGTTGGCCCTCCAATCAAGAAAGTTATGGAGTGTTAAGAGTTTCCCAAACTCCTCAAAAGAAAAGAGAAGGAAGCATGAATCAGTTTTGTTAACGTAGTTAAGATTTGAGCCTATTGAGACGGGCAAGAAGAGCGCTTTCATCAAGATAGGTAAGTTCAGAATGTAGGAAACCAAGGAAACTACAAGGAACACCTGATAGGGGACAACTTTTGGGGATTAAGGTGTAAAGGTGATCTGCATACCCTCACAAAAGAAAACATTTCTAGGTTCTTTTTCATCAATTTGTAACATTTTGATGAAAATAAATTAATGATTTGAAATATATTGTATTTCGTTTTCATTATGAACTTGAACCCAGACATTTGTAATTTTTCTTATCCCAATTTCAACTTTTCAGTGTCCTGACCACAAAATCAAAGTTTTTGCAGGCCAATACATTTTTTTCCATGTTTTTATGATATAACTAATTAATAAATGACATTTATTCCCTGGGAACAAAAATCATGTTACATAGTGTTATCTGCAAAACTCCACTATTTCGTTAAATAGTATCAGTGATCATATGATTGTAATTTCAATTATTCTAAAGGGACTGAAAAGCAAAGTAAAAACATAAAAAGTCTAACCATCTACAGTCAGGGCCAGAAATATTTGGACAGTGACACAAGTTTTGTTATTTTAGCTGTTTACAAAAACATGTTCAGAAATACAATTATATATATAATATGGGCTGAAAGTGCACACTCCCAGCTGCAATATGAGAGTTTTCACAACCAAATCGGAGAAAGGGTTTAGGAATCATAGCTCTGTAATGCATAGCCTCCTCTTTTTCAAGGGACCAAAAGTAATTGGACAAGGGACTCTAAGGGCTGCAATTAACTCTGAAGGCGTCTCCCTCGTTAACCTGTAATCAATGAAGTAGTTAAAAGGTCTGGGGTTGATTACAGGTGTGTGGTTTTGCATTTGGAAGTTGTTGCTGTGACCAGACAACATGCGGTCTAAGGAACTCTCAATTGAGGTGAAGCAGAACATCCTGAGGCTGAAAAAAAAGAAAAAATCCATCAGAGAGATAGCAGACATGCTTGGAGTAGCAAAATCAACAGTCGGGTACATTCTGAGAAAAAAGGAATTGACTGGTGAGCTTGGGAACTCAAAAAGGCCTGGGCGTCCACGGATGACAACAGTGGTGGATAATCGCCGCATACTTTCTTTGGTGAAGAAGAACCCGTTCACAACATCAACTGAAGTCCAGAACACTCTCAGTGAAGTAGGTGTATCTGTCTCTAAGTCAACAGTAAAGAGAAGACTCCATGAAAGTAAATACAAAGGGTTCACATCTAGATGCAAACCATTCATCAATTCCAAAAATAGACAGGCCAGAGTTAAATTTGCTGAAAAACACCTCATGAATCCAGCTCAGTTCTGGAAAAGTATTCTATGGACAGATGAGACCAAGATCAATCTGTACCAGAATGATGGGAAGAAAAAAAGTTTGGAGAAGAAAGGGAACGGCACATGATCCAAGGCACACCACATCCTCTGTAAAACATGGTGGAGGCAACGTGATGGCATGGGCATGCATGGCTTTCAATGGCACTGGGTCACTTGTGTTTATTGATGACATAACAGCAGACAAGAGTAGCCGGATGAATTCTGAAGTGTACCGGGATATACTTTCAGCCCAGATTCAGCCAAATGCCGCAAAGTTGATCGGACGGCGCTTCATAGTACAGATGGACAATGACCCCAAGCATACAGCCAAAGCTACCCAGGAGTTCATGAGTGCAAAAAAGTGGAACATTCTGCAATGGCCAAGTCAATCACCAGATCTTAACCCAATTGAGCATGCATTTCACTTGCTCAAATCCAGACTTAAGACGGAAAGACCCACAAACAAGCAAGACCTGAAAGCTGCGGCTGTAAAGGCCTGGCAAAGCATTAAGAAGGAGGAAACCCAGCGTTTGGTGATGTCCATGGGTTCCAGACTTAAGGCAGTGATTGCCTCCAAAGGATTCGCAACAAAATATTGAAAATAAAAATATTTTGTTTGGGTTTGGTTTATTTGTCCAATTACTTTTGACCTCCTAAAATGTGGAGTGTTTGTAAAGAAATGTGTACAATTCCTACAATTTCTATCAGATATTTTTGTTCAAACCTTCAAATTAAACGTTACAATCTGCACTTGAATTCTGTTGTAGAGATTTCATTTCAAATCCAATGTGGTGGCATGCAGAGCCCAACTCGCGAAAATTGTGTCACTGTCCAAATATTTCTGGACCTAACTGTACCTTGTTAAAAAGAAACACATTTTAAAAAATAAACATGTATGATATTATCACATCCGTATAACTGTGGTCTACCAAAATGATCAACATATGAAATGAATGAATCACACAATAAACAGAAAATGAAATTGAAACTCAAGTTTTTTTTGTCACCTAACCTCCCTAAAAAAAAGCAACAAAAAGTGATTAAACCATTATATGTACCAGAAATGAATATCAATAAAAATCTCTTGCATGAAACAAGCCCTTACACAGCTCCATGGACAGAAAATAAAAATATGTTATGAGACTCAAAGAAATGTTGTCACAAACCAAAAATAAAAATATAAAACGCAACACTTTTGTTTTTGCTCCCATTTTTCATCAGCTGAAATCGAAGATCTAAGGCTATGTGCGCACGTTGCGTAAATACATGCAGTTACGCTGTGCTTTGTAGCGCAGCGTAACTGCATGCGTCCTGCGTCCCCTGCACAGTCTATGGAGATTGTGCAGGGGACGTGCGCACGTGGCGTTTTAGAGCGCAGCGCTTCGGCTTCTGCCGAAGCGCTGCGTTCTAAGAAGTGACATGTCACTTCTTCCGTGCGCTTTGCCGGCAGCTCCTGCTCGGTCTATGGCAGGAGCTGCAGACAGAGCGCATGGAATCGGCTTTTTTTTTTTTCCACTACGGACATTTCTGCAGCGATTTAAAGCGCACATGTGCTCTTCAGATCGCTGCAGAAATTTCTGCAGTGACTGTACGCAACGTGCGCACATAGCCTAAGACTTTTTCTATGTGCATAAAAGGTCTTTTTCTCGCATATATTTTTCACAAATTTGTCTAAATGTCTTAAGTGAGCGCTTCTGCTTTGCCGAGATATCTAACCATCCAGCTCATAGGTGTAGCATACATATCAAGATCCTGGTTAGACTGCATGAATATTGCACAGGTGTGCCTTAGGCTGGCCACAATAAAAGGCCACTCTACAATGTGCAGTTTTATCACACAGCGCAATGCTACAGATGTCACAAGTCTTGAGGGAACGACCAATTGGTATGCTGACAGCAGGAATGTCCACCAGATCAGTTGCCCATGAATTGAAGGTTAATTTCTTTACCATAAGCCATCTCCAAAGGCAGTACATCTAACCGGCCTCACAACCACAGACCATGCGTAGCCACACCAGCCCCAGGACCTCAACATCCAATATTTTCACCTCCAAGATCGTCTGAGACCAGACACCCCGTCATCTGCTGCAACAATCAGTGCATAACCAACAAATTTGTGCACAAACTGTCAGAGACCGTCTCAGGTAAGATCATCTGCTGCTCATCATCCTCATCGTCGTAACCGACTGGAGTGGGAAATGTCTCAAATTTGTTGCCAGCTAGCACGTTGGAGGTGTTGTCATCACGGTTGATTACCAGTTTTCACTGTACGGGCAGATGGCAGACTGCATGAATGCTGACGTGTGGGTGAGCAGTTTGCTGATGTCAACATTGTGAATCTCGAGTAGCCCATGGTGGTGGTGGGGTTATTGTAATGGGCAGGTGTATATTATGGTCAACGAACACAGGTGCATTTTATTGATGCCAATTTGAATGCACAGAGACAATGATGAGATCCTGAGGCCATTGTTGTGCCATTCATCCTCCACCATCACCTCATGTTGCATTATGATCATGCACAGCACCATGTTGCAAGGACCTGTCCACAATTCCTGGAAGCTGAAAACATCCCAGTTCTTGTATGTCCAGCACACCCACCGGACATGTCACATGTTTGAGATGATCTGGATTAGTGTATAGGGCAGTGTGTTCAAGTTCCTGACAATATCTAGCAACTTTACACAACCATTGAAGAGGAGTGGACCAACAATCCAAAGCCACAATCAACAACCTGATCAACTCTATGCGAAGATGTGAGACAAATGGTGGTCACAATAGATACTGACTGGTTTTCTGATCTCTCCCCCGTACCCTGTCCCAATCCTGTAAAACTGCACGTTACAGTGGCCTTTTTTTGTGGCCAGCTTAAAACACACCTGTGCAATAATCATACAGTCTAATCAGAATCTTGATATGTCACACCGGTGAGGTGGATGGATTATCTTGGGAAAGGAGAAGTGATCAGTTCACTAAAAGCCCTGTCACATACGAGATCGTTGCCGAGTGAGTTTGTGACGTAGCTACGATCTCGCCAGCGATCTCGCTGTGACACCTACCAGCGATCAGGCCCCTGCTGTGAGATCGCTAGTCGTTGCAGAATGGTCCAGAACATTTTCTTCAAAGGCAATGTCCTGCTGCCTACCGCTGTGTTTGATTGTTATACAGATCGCTCATCGTTACTGCATTGTGGGTAAGGTCTGAATGTGACATCTCACCAGCGACCCCCCAGTGACGTACCAGCGATCCTTATCAGGTCATATCGTTGTCAGGATCGCTGGTAAGTTGTTGTGTGTGACTGGGCCTTAAGGATAATTTCACATCAGCATTTTTTTTTTTTTTTAAACGCATCAGGATCCGTTTTTTGCCCCAAAAAACGGATCAGTTTTTCATCCAATGCATTGTCAATGGATTTGCAGTAACATGCGTTCGCATGCATTAGGGTACCGTCACACTTTAGCGACGCTCCAGCGATCTGACCTGGTCAGGATCGCTGGTGCGTCACTACATGGTCAGTGGTGAGCTGTCAAGCAGGCAGATCTCACCAGCGACCAGCCCCCAGCGGCACGAGGAAGCAATGCTGCACTTGGTAACTAAGGTAAATATCAGGTAACCAATCAAAGCCCTTCGCTTGTCTACCAGATATGTACCTTGGTTACCAGCGCACACCGCTTAGCGCTGGTTCCCTGCACTCATAGCCAGAGTACACATTGGGTTAATAAGCAAACCGCTTTGCTTATTTACCCGATGCGTACTCTGGCTACGTGTGCAGGGAGCCGGCCCTGGCAGCGTGAGAGAGGCGGACGCTAGTAACCAAGGTAAATATCGGGTAACCAAGCAAAGCCCTGCGCTTGGTTACCCGATATTTACCTTAGTTACCAGCGTCCGCAGCTTCCAGACGCCGGCTCCCTGCACATTCAGGTCGTTGCTCTCTCGCTGCCAAACACAGCGATGTGTGCTTCACAGCGGGAGAGCAATGTCCAAAAAATGAACCAGAGCAGTTTGTAATGAGCAGCGATTTCACAGCAGGGGCCAAATCGCTGCTCAGTGTCACACACAGCGAGATCGCTAATGAGGTCACTGCTGCGTCACAAAAACCACGACTCAGCAGCTATCTCACTATGTGAGAAGTACCCCTTACCGTCCAGATCCGGTGACTTGCAGTTTTCTACTTTTTTTTTTTTAACCCCTTCAGCCCCCGGGCACTTTCCGTTTTTGCTCCCCTTCTTCCGAGAGCCGTAACTTTTTTATTTTTCCATCAATCTTGCCATATAAGGGCTTGTTTTTTGCGGGACGAGTTGTACGTTTAAATGAAAACATAAGTTTTACCATATAGTGTACTGGAAAACGGCAAAAAATTCCAAGTGTGGAAAAATTGCAAAAAAAGTGTGATCGTACAATAGTTTTTGGGATATTTTATTCACTGTGTTCACTATATGGTAAAACTGATGTATCTAGGTGATGCCTGAGGTTGGTGCGAGTTTGTAGACACCAAACATGTATAGGTTTACTTGTATTTAAGGGGTTAAAAAAAGTTCACAAGCTTGTCCAAAAAAAGTGGCGCACATTTTGCGCCATATTCCAAAACCCGTAGCGTTCTCAGTTTTTGGGATCTGAGACTCAGTGACTGCTTTTTTTCTGCGTCTCGACCTGACGTTTTTAACGGTACCATTTTTGCGCAGATGCTACGGTTTGATCGCCTGACCAAAAAACGTAATTTTGGCGTTTGGAATTTTTTTTAATTTTACTAGTCCCCCTAGGGGGCTATAGTGATCAGCAATCCGATCGCTCTTATCTATCTGATCACAGCTATACAGCTGTAAACAGCAGATAGTCACTTCCTGTGTCACCCTGCTCCGAGCCAGGTGAAAACGAAAGTGAAACTTCGTAGCTGCAGGCGTCATCACAAGACCCTGTGCTACGTGACTTCCGGTGGGGGCGGGGTAAGTAACTGTCAAAGCGGCACCCATATACATATCGCTGCCAGATTTTGGCAGCGAAATGTAAGGGGTTAATGGCCGCAGGTGGAAGCAATTCCACCCGCGGCTAGCAGGCACATGTCAGCTGTTGAAAACAGCTGATATGTGCGCGGATTGCCGCCGCCTGCCCACGGCAGGGGGCGGGGATTAACGGCACACAATCCATGACGTACACAGTACGTCATGGGTCGTTAAGGGGTTAAAAAAGCAACATGTGTTTTTCTCTTATGGCAAAATACTGCATGTCAAGGGAGGTTGTAAATTGCAGCCATTGGTGAAATGTATTTCAATGGGCCTCAGATCCTGCTTGTGCACTTGCGGTTGTATTATGCCTGAAGGATCCTGTTTGGTGTACTGAACATGCCCAGAATCATCTTTCCTTCTTTCCCTACATCCAGGCTTCAATACCCACCCTACTCAGCTCATTCCCGATCACGACTCAAACTGCAACGTAAAGATCCTGTAAATAACACTTGCGTTTGCATGCGTTTTACAACAATTGAACAGGATCCAGTGACTTGCGGTTTGCGTTTTTTGGCAAGCAGCAAAAAAACAAAAACAAAACGCCAATGTGAAACCAGCCTAACACACAATTTAGACAATATTTGAGAGAAAAAGACTTGTTGTGTACATAGAAAGTCTTAGACTTTTGAGTTCAGCTCATGAAAAATTTGAGTACAAACTAAAGTGTTGTATCTATATTTTTGTTCAGAGTATGTCGAAAGGAGGAGATAATGAAGCCAAGTGCTAGAACGGCATTGGCAGTGAGTATAGGTGTTGGACTTTTACTGGAGGGAAACATAGGGTTTTAGAAGGGCTTATCCAAGTAGTGGACAAACCCTTTAACTAGTGTTGCGTGAGTAGTTAACCATTTGTACACACTATGCGGTTAGCTAGTATTGTCCACTACTCACATATTCCATAAGAGTAGCGGGCGCAATGCAAGTCAATGGGAAATATTCACTAAGTAGCGAGTAACCCGACAGCCGTACTATTCACTACTCCCACGAAAAGTACGGCTTTTGGGTTACTGGCTACTTAGCGAGTATTTCCCATTGACTGACATTGTGCCCACTACTAGTAACAAATATACGAGTAGCGGACAGTACTCGCTAACAGCATAGAGAGTATGAAAAAAAAATACTTGCTCAACACTACTTTTAACCTTTTGGGCCACTCTTAACAACCCAAGATTATTCGTGAACTGGAGGCCATTGCTGATTAGGAATGGGCTAAGATTCCTCAGGAACACTTAAGGAAGCTGTTGTCTGGCTGTGCATCATGTTTACAGCAGGTCATAACAGCCAAAGGTGCTCTACTAAGGACATTTGTCATGAAGGGATGAATAATTCTGAGACTGCAGTAGTCATTAAAAGTTGTACAAACCACTTGCTACATTTGTTGTTTTGAGTTATTTAAAAAGGTTCTTGTTTGATTAGTTTATTGCAAACAGCAGAAAATGTGTACATTTTACTAATAAACCTAATCAAAATGGGTCTATTAGTGTGTATATAGCTCCGTACCCTACAAAGACATCTCATTCCTTGAAAGATCCGTACTCCTCCACTTTAAACATGGAAGATTCTTTCATTCTAATTTCACCACTAACTCCAATCGCTCATACATATTACATGTAGTATATCATTAGATTTATGCTAGTCACCCATGATGCTGCCTGTGGCTTTATTATTCATCCACTGGAGATGTTCACTTAAATTTGATTGCAGCCTTTAGTCTTAAAGGCTTGGAGGATTGATTAGAATCAAATATCCATGTTGTGCAGCTTTATGACATCACAGCTGTTCTATTCTTGTGTGATGGCATCATGACCCCAACATTGTGACATCTACATACATTAAGTAGTAAAGGGTGGGGTGGGCACCACCTATCAGAATTAGTTATACCCTGAATGGGTCAATGGGTTCACCTCAGCACACTTAGTACAACATTATGAGAAAACAGGGCAGAAGTGTGCAATCAAGAGGGATACACCAATTTATATAAAAGGCAATCTTTATTACAAAAATGGACACGGGATCACACACAGTTAAAATCATTTAAAACGCATACAGCCACATATATCTACCAATCCAATCCTCTGTTGAGGTTTGAAAAACCCCTGCTCCCCAAAGGAACAAACAATGGTGTGACACTGGGCAATACAATATATGTAAGGGAAACACCAAAAGCTTAGATTATAAATATACATATACACCATGCAAGGTCATATATAATTGCACAATGGAGATGGTACATAAAGCATATGGTTAATCTTTAAGTATGCAGTAGTATTTAAGTTATACAGAGCCACAATTAAAAGGGATTCTGCAGAAGATATAAATCCCCAAACAAGGTTCCCCATAAGAATAACCTGTAGGTATAAGGATGTTATGCCCTAGTCATCAGCCATTGCCAAGTTACCAATCAATAGAGTAGCAGAGGGTATAGTCCCCACGCGTATCGTCACCAACTAGGGTGACTTCATCAGGGGTGGGTTCCCTGTGTCCATCAAATACAGGTTTTAAATACCTGAAGATCCAGATACCAGCTGTGTTGATGTTTTCAAAATGCGCGCCTCAGAAGCACCCGGCGTCCCGGAAATAGCAACTGCGCATGCGCGGAATCGTTTAGAAAGGAAGTACTGAATGACGGAGTACCCTCTGCTACTCTATTGATTGGTAACTTGGCAATGGCTGATGACTAGGGCATAACATCCTTATACCTACAGGTTATTCTTATGGGGAACCTTGTTTGGGGATTTATATCTTCTGCAGAATCCCTTTTAATTGTGGCTCTGTATAACTTAAACACTACTGCATACTTAAAGATTAACCATATGCTTTATGTACCATCTCCATTGTGCAATTATATATGACCTTGCATGGTGTATATGTATATTTATAATCTAAGCTTTTGGTGTTTCCCTTACATATATTGTATTGCCCAGTGTCACACCATTGTTTGTTCCTTTGGGGAGCAGGGGTTTTTCAAACCTCAACAGAGGATTGGATTGGTAGATATATGTGGCTGTATGCCTTTTAAATGATTTTAACTGTGTGTGATCCCGTGTCCATTTTTGTAATAAAGATTGCCTTTTATATAAATTGGTGTATCCCTCTTGATTGCACACTTCTGCCCTGTTTTCTCATAATCTACATACATTAACTATCTGTTGATTAGAACCTTATGCGGGAAAATTCAGAAAATTGTACGGCTGGCAGCAGGGCCGGCGTCAGCACGCGGCATACCCGGGCAAATGCCGGGGCCCTGGAGAGCCGGGGGGGCCCACTCGGCCTCGTCAGTTCTGGTGCCCCTTGGCCGGGGCCCCCTCGCCTTAGTTCTGCTGCCCCCGGGCCGAGTTCCGGAGGTCCGCAGTCCTCGCCAGGAATCTGTAGCGCCGTCCCTTTAAGGCGCGCAGACTTCCTGGTTTGAACTTCATCTGTGGGCGGAGCTACCGACCGGCCTGCTCAGTCCCACAGATGAAGAAGTTGCAGTGCCAGCCAGCAACCCCCAGCACAGCTCTTCTCTCCGGCGCTGTGTAGGCCCCCTCTCCACCGTGACCTGAGCGGTATGTGCCCTCCCTGCCCCCCCGATTTATGTGCCCTGGTGAGCTGTATGGGCTTCTCCCCCCTTAGGTGTATGCCCTGGCCCCCCCCCACCGGTGCAGTATGTGCTGGCCTCTGGAGCTGTGTGTGGGCCCCCCAGAGCCGCGTGTGTGTCTGTATGTAGCAGAGCTATGCGTGCATGTATGTAGCAGAGCTATGCGTGCATGTATGTAGCAGAGCTATGCGTGCATGTATGTAGCAGAGCTATGCGTGCATGTATGTAGCAGAGCTATGCGTGCATGTATGTAGCAGAGCTATGCGTGCATGTATGTAGCAGAGCTATGCATGTATGTAGCAGAGCTATGCATGTATGTAGCAGAGCTATGCATGTATGTAGCAGAGCTATGCATGTATGTAGCAGAGCTATGCATGTATGTAGCAGAGCTATGCATGTATGTAGCAGAGCTATGCGTGTAGCAGAGCTATGCGTGTAGCAGAGCTATGCGTGTAGCAGAGCTATGCGTGTAGCAGAGCTATGCGTGTAGCAGAGCTATGCGTGTAGCAGAGCTATGCGTGTAGCAGAGCTATGTGTGTATGTATGCAGCAGAGCTATGTGTGTATGTATGCAGCAGAGCTATGTGTGTATGTATGCAGCAGAGCTATGTGTGTATGTATGCAGCAGAGCTATGTGTGTATGTATGCAGCAGAGCTATGTGTGTATGTATGCAGCAGAGCTATGTGTGTATGTATGCAGCAGAGCTATGTGTGTATGTATGCAGCAGAGCTGTGTCTATGTATGTATCTAGCAGAGTTGTGTTGTGTGTGTCTGTATGCATGTATGATGTGTATCTATGTATGTCAGTGTATGACTGTATAGATGTGTCAGTTCTATATGTATTTTTGTGAGTTTGTCTTTAAATATGTATATGTATGTGTACGTATGTGTGTGTCTGCGTGTGGATGGGGCCCACTGGGACTCTTCCGCCCGGGGCCCACAAAAACCTGGAGCCGGCCCTGGCTGGCAGGATTGTTTTATGGCTTTATTGAGAGGGACATTGTGATTGATATATTGGATCATTTTATTTTTCGTCTTTTTTATATTCTTTAAAATGGTATAAGTGGATTATACATTTTGCACAAAATAAATTATTGCTGTTACTGCCCCTTTTGAAAATAAAAGGTCTCATGTTCCACTGTGGTCTAGTATTCAGACTAGGGAGGTCTGTGGTTCTTGGTCCCTCTCCAGCCTAAAAATAACAGGCCGCAACCGCTCCAGAAGTGGCACATCCATTAGACATGCCAATCCTGGTGCTTTGCCCCGGCTCATCCAGATGCCCTGGTGCGGTGGCAAACGGGGTAATATATGGGGTTGATACCAGATGTGTAATGTCACTTGACATCAAGCCCTGGAGTTCGTAATGTCACGGCATCTATCAGATACTTCAGATCAGAACTTCACTAACCCAATAAAAAAAAAATAAATAAATAATTTGAAAAGAAGGGAATTTTGTTTACTTACCGTAAATTCCTTTTCTTCTAGCTCCAATTGGGAGACCCAGACAATTGGGTGTATAGCTATTGCCTCCGGAGGCCACACAAAGTATTACACTCAAAAGTGTAAGGCCCCTCCCCTTCTGGCTATACACCCCCAGTGGGATCACTGGCTCATCAGTTTTAGTGCCAAAGCAAGAAGGAGGAAAGCCAATAACAGGTTTAAGGACCAATTCAATCCGAGGAACATCGGAGAACTGAAACCATTCCACATTAACAACATGTGTACCCGAAAAAACCCCCGAGAAAACAGGGCGGGTGCTGGGTCTCCCAATTGGAGCTAGAAGAAAAGGAATTTACGGTAAGTAAACAAAATTCCCTTCTTCTTTGTCGCTCCATTGGGAGACCCAGACAATTGGGATGTCCAAAAGCAATCCCTGGGTGGGTAAAAGAATACCTCATGATAGGGCCGTCAAACGGCCCTCTCCTACAGGTGGCCAACCGCCGCCTGAATGACTTATCTACCTAGGCTGGCGTCTGCCGAAGCGTAGGTATGCATCTGATAATGCCTGGTAAAAGTAAGTAGACTCGACCAGGTGGGTGCCTGACACACCTGCTGAGCCGTAGCCTGGTGCCGTAATGCCCAGGACGCACCCACGGCTCTGGTAGAATGGGCCTTCAGCCCTGAAGGAACCGGAAGCCCAGTAGAACTGTAGGTTTCAAGAAATGGTTCCTCGATCCTCCGAGCCAGGGTGGATCTGGAAGCTTGCGACTCTTTACGCCGACCAGCGACAAGGACAAAGAGTGCATCCGTGTAGAACCTGAGTGCTCTCACCAGATCCAACAGCTGCAAATCTTTCTGAAGTTGGTGGACTGGATGAGGACACAAAGAAGGTGAGGTGATATCTTGATTGAGATGAGAGTGGGATACCACCTTATGGAGAAATCCCGGAATCGGGCGCAGAACTACCTTGTCCTGGTAAAGGACCAGGAAGTAAGATTTGTATGAGAGCGTTACTAGCTCGAAAACTTCTCCTAAGAGCCGTGACCGTACTAGAGAGGCCACTTCCCGTGAAAGGTGGGAAAGGGAAAATCTTTCCTAGGCTCGAAAGGCGGCTTCTTAAGAGCAATTAGAACCTTGTTCAGATCCCAGGGCTCTAACGGCCGCTTGTACGGAGTGCTGAGAAGACAAACTCCCTGCAGGAACGTGCGTACCTGCGGAAGTCGTGCTAGGCGTTTCTGAAAAAATACAGATAGCGCTGAGACTTGTCCCGAGAGGGAGCTGAGCGACAACCCATTTTCCAACCTAGATTGCAGGAAGGAAGGAAACATAGACGATGGAACCGGCTTGGGAGAAACCCCTTGAGCCGAGTACCCAGATAAGAATATCTTCCACATCCTGTGGTCAATCTTGGCAGACGTTGGTATCCTAGTCTGTCCCATGGTGGCAACCACGTCCTGAGATAATCCTGAAGACGCAAGGCTCCAGGACTCAATGCCACACCGTCAGGTTGAGGGTCGCAGAATTCAACTGGAAAAATGGCCCTTGAGACAGCAAGTCTGATCGGTCTGGTAGTGCCTCCGGTTGGCCCACCGTGAGGTACCACCGATTCGAGTACCACGTCATCCTCGGCCAATGGAGCGACGAGGATGGCGCGGCGGCAGTCGGGCCTGAACTTGCGCAGCACTCTGGGCAACAATGCCAGCGGCGTGACCCATAAGGTAGCTAGAACTGCGACCAATGCTGAACTAAGGCGTTCGCCGCCAGAGATCGAAGATTGTGAGACCGTGCCATGAAGCCGGGACGATGTTGTTGTGCCGTGACGCCATTAGGTCGACGTCCGGCATCTGTCAGCGGCGACAGATCTTGAGGAGACCATACGTCTGCGTCCATACCCTGGCGACTGAGGAAGTCTGCTTCCCAGTCTTCCCCTGGGATGTGAACTGAGGATACGGTGAATGCCGTGCCTTCCACCCACGTCAGAATCTGCCGGATTTCCTGGAAGGCTTGCCGGCTGCGTGTTCTTCCTTGGTGGTAAATGTATGCCACCGCTGTGGAGTTGTCCGATTGAATTCGGATTTGCTTGCTTTCCAGCCACTGCTGGAAGGCTAGTCGAGCAAGATACACTGCTCTGTTTTCCAGAACATTGATCTGAAGGTTGGATTATTTCTGAGTCCAAGTACCTTGAGCCCTGTGGTGGAGAAAAACTGCTCCCCACCCTGATAGACTCACGTCTGTCGTAACTACCACCCAGGATGGGAGTAGGAAGGACCTTGGGAAGTACATGAGGCGTCTCAATGTGTGCGACTGGTCCTTAAAGGAGAGATTGTAGCCTTGTCTGTAGTGAACGCTGTTGATTTAGCGTAAGCTTCACTATCGCTGAGAGAGTATGAAACTCCATGCCTAGATATGGTAGCGATTGGGTCAGGGTCGGATCTGACATTGAAAGTTGATGATCCACCCAAAACTCTGGAGAGTCTCCAGCGCAACATACGGGCAGTGTTCTTTAAGAGGGTGCCTTGACCAGGAAATCGTCCAAATACGGGATCACAGAGTGACCTTGAGAGTGCAGAACTGTCACTACTGCTGCCATGAACTTGGCGAAGACCCGTGGGGCTGTCGCCAGCAGGAAGGAAGAGTTACGAACAGAAGGTGTTCGTTTCCTATAACGAAGCGCAGAAACGCTGGTGCTCTGGATCAATCGGCACGTGGAGATAAGCATCCTGTCTATTGATGCTAGGAAACCTCCTTGGGACATTGAGGCGATGACGGAGCGGAGTATTCCATCCAGAACCGCCTGGTGCTCACGAGCTTGTTGAGCCGTTTTAGATCCAGAACGGGACGGAACGACCCGTCCTTTTTTGGCTCCCGAAATAAATTGGGCCAAAAACCGTGACCTTGGTCCTGAAGAGAAACGTAGTCACCACTCCTTCTGCCTATAAAGTGCCCATCGTTTGCAGAAGCGCAACGGCTCGGCCGGGAGGTGGAGAAGTTCTGAAGAATCGAGTTGGAGGACGAACTAAACTCTATCCTGTACCCGTGAGACAGAATGTCTCTCCCCCAACGGCCATTGACCTATGGCAGTTAAATATCGCCAAGGCGGGAGAGCCTGCTACCGAGCGCGGATGCGAAGAGAGGAGGCTGCAAGTCCTGAGGAAGCCGCCTTTGAAGCGGGTTTTCAGACTGTCTGTTTTGGGCGTGACTGAGCCCGCCACGAATCTGAGCTCCTCTGATCTTTTTGAGTCCTTTTGGACGAGGGGACCCCTGCTCTGTTGGGGTTTGTTTGTCTGGGCTGAGGTAAGGATGAATCTTTACCCTTGGAGTGTTTAATGATTTCATCCAAACGCCCACCAAACAGTCGTTCCGCAGAAAAAAACAAACTGGTTAAGTACTTTTTTGGAAGCAAAATCTGCCTTCCATTCACTTAACGACCAGGGTCTGCGTAAAAACACGGAGTGAGCGGACGCCTCTGTCGTACGGCTCGTAGAGTGTAGGACAGGCGTAATCGCGTAAGACGCAAATGCAAACATTTGAGAGGTTAAGGATGCCACCTGCGGTACAGATGTACGTGTGACTGTGTCCATCTGTGTAAGACAAGCTGAAATGGCTTGGAGTGCCTCTATGGCTGCGAATGCTGGAGCCAACGGCGCGCCTACAGCCTCATAGGTGGATTTCGACCAGAGATCCATCTGTCTGTCAGCGGCATCTGTAAGTGGAACCCCATCTTCCACTGCAATTATGGATCTAGCCACAAGCCTGGAGAGTGGAGGATGTCCCTTGGGACACTGGGTCCAGCCCTTGACCATGTCAGGGGCAGGGATAACGTGTATCTTAAGCCGCTTGGAGAAGCGCTTATCTGGATAAGCGTGGTGTTTTTGGACTATCTCTCTGAAGGCAGAGTGGTCCAGAAAAATACCTAATTTACGCTTGGGATACCTGAAATAGAATTTCTCCTGCCGTACAGCTGGCTCCTTCACAGGAGGAGCTGAGGGAGAAATGACCAACATTCTATTGATGGACGCTATAAGATAATACACTATGGCGTCCCCATCAGGTGTACCGAGATTGAGAGCGGTCTCAGGATAAGACTCCTGAGCAGCTATCTCCGCTTCAGCACCCAGAGAGTCCACCTGCGGGACCCTGACCAGTGCGATGAAACTGAGGGCCGCTCAGCGAGCCCGCTTAGGCTGTCTGGGACTGTCGTCCGTGTCAGAGCCGTGACTCTGGGATGCACGTGACCCCCCCGGAGCTGTAATTGTTCACACTGAGGGGGACCATGGATCAATGATTCAACAGTGCTCATGGTGTGAGAGACTTGTCTGGACTGCAAGGCTTCTAGTATCACAGCCATAGTCTCAGAAAATCTGTCAGTAAACACTGCAGACTTCATCCCCAGCCTCTGGATCATTAGCAGAGACTCCGGCTGAGTTGCATACAATGGGGGTGTATGTAACCTGCCGGCCATATAGCCGTACCTGCTGTACCGGCTGCATGGAAAACATGTGCTTCTGCACCTCTGTTTTCCAGACAGTATGCTGTAATCTCCTCCGCACAATAAGGAGGATATATACAAAAGTACGACCAAAACAGTGCAATGCATAGCGTAGAAGCATATATCTCAATGCACTTCGGCACTAGTGGGGTTAGCACCACAAGTGCTGATTAACGCCTGCTCACAGCGATTGTGTGAACCTCAGAATCCCTGTCAGGGTCTTCCCACACTTGTCTGTTTTATCGCTATAGAAAGAACTGACAATAATGGCTGCCGGCGTCCTGTGTTAGAGAAGGAAGCCGTGGGCGTGCTTGAGAAAGTGCGGGAATCCGGTTTCACAGTGCACACAGTGAGAGGGGTGGAGTATGCAAAACATACTCCAGCTCTCCGGGCTGCCGTGACGTGCAGCGTCACGCCCCTACCCTGACTGGCAGGCCTGTGGGCGTTAACGAACGAACTAGGCCGCAAAAGCCGGGGACTCGATTTATAAGCGCGGCCGCCGTAAAAGCGCGGCCAGCGCGGAAGTCCCCGGCGCACCACAAGTCCCAGCCGCGTCGCAGTCCCAGCGGCCGGCGCGACCGTTCTACATAAGTCTGCCCACTCAGCTAAGCTGAAGTGAGACAATGGCACAAGCGCAGCAGCGCTGATGTCCCCGGCGCACTAACACACCCAGCAATGCTGCGGTGTGCGTGCGAAATGCACAGGGACACAGAGTACCTTGAGGAAGCAGGGCCATGTCCCTGATGTACTCCGCTCCATATCCAGCGTCTTCTCCAGGGGCTGCAGATGGAGCACGGTCTCAGTGCCTGGAGACCGTTAAAATCCCACTTCGCCCAGAGCCCTGTAACAGGGATGGGGAAGGAATCAGCATGTGGGCTCCAGCCTCCGTACCCGCAATGGGTACCTCAACCTTAACAAACACCTCCGACATAAAGTGGGGTGAGAAGGGAGCATGCTGGGGGCCCTAGTATGGGCCCTCTTTTCTTCCATCCGACATAGTCAGCAGCTGCTGCTGACTAAACAGTGGAGCTATGTGTGGATGTCTGACCTCCTTGCACAAAGCATGAAAACTGATGAGCCAGTGATCCCACTGGGGGTGTATAGCCAGAAGGGGAGGGGCCTTACACTTTTGAGTGTAATACTTTGTGTGGCCTCTGGAGGCAATAGCTATACACCCAATTGTCTGGGTCTCCCAATGGAGCGACAAAGAAAAAAACACCACTCCCTGACAGTCATTTTCACCAAATTTATTGGAAACAAAAAAACAAAAAAAACAAAAAACAATTCCGGGTCTGGCGTAATACAATAAGGGGGGTCCCACGACGATCCATACTCACTGTCCCAGTCAATGAACAAAATGTTCCCCATTGGCTTTGAGAGCAGTGCAGTGACCTGGCTAACATCATGAGATCAGCCCAGGTCACCGCATTGGATAATGAATGCTGACTTCAGGTTAGCGAGGTACATTACCTGCGGTGATGGTAGCCGCTGCACTCCTGACGTCAGCGCTTGCTTGTCACTGAATTCTATGCCTACCGCGTTCTCAGATCACCTCTCGCGAGCGGCCCATGACGTCACCTCTAGTCTTGGGCTGTCCGCGAGAGGTGATCTGAGTACGCAGTGGGCATAGAAGTCAGTGACATGCGCTGATGTCAGGAGAGCAGGACTTCATCACTGGAGGTAATGAACTTTACTAACCTACTGATGGCAACGCTCATCATCTCCGCGGCTGCTGACACTGCAGTGCGGGCAGCCGCGGGGCTAGCAGGGAGAGGGGCACAGACTGCACAGGCACCTGACAGAGGTCACACGGATGTGCTTCCGTGTGGCTTCCGGGGATTTTGCAGACTCATTGACTTATATTGAGTCACGGTCAGTTATTACAGAACAGGACATGTTCCATAATAACGGAACGGACATACGGCATCCGATATGTTTTTTTTTGTAGGATCGGATGCACACGGAAGTGCTTCCGTGTGCCATACGATCCTACACAGAACACACTGAAAAGATGTTCCTGTAAGTCTGCAAAAAAACAAAACAAAACCAGGAACTGACCAGGACAAACGAAACGGTCATGTGAATGAGCCCTTACACTGACAAGAGTCTTAGACCAAGGTCCTAGCATGGTCCATGATGCTTGACGTAGCTGGCTGACACGGAGGTAGTCAGGACGACCTGTGGTTGCCATGGCAACGACTGGACCCTCGTGATCAGGTCGTGGGTGTCTAGATTACACTCCCTCGCATGCTATTGACTGCAGCATTTAGGGGGTTAAACAGCCAGGGGTGGGTGGCACAGGGACAGTTCATGGCTATGACCACTAGAGTTAAGCTATAACTTATGCCAAGCTCGCAGCAGCAGCAATTGCACAGGCACAGTTCCTATGCCTGCGCGATTGCCATGACGCAAGTTTACGTCATCGGTAGTGAACCCCGACCGGACCAGAACTTAAACTTGCAACAAAGGTCGTGAAGGCTTTAAGCAAACTAAAATATAATTGCAGTATAATTACACTGTACCATTAGCAGGACACAGATCTTCTGAGGAAGGCTCATTGCTGAGAACTGTACAGGGTAAAAGGAACTAATTAAAATAAAATCTAAACCTGTACAGCATGGCTTGTTTGCATAACCTATACAGGGGATAGTCAATCTTCTCTTCAAGCACAGAAAAAACAGATAATATCAATAAACATTCACAGGCAAAGGCTTAGATAAATGGACTTTATTATTGAACGCAGCACTCAGTTCAGACATCTGAAATAAACCTGAAAAGACAAAAGAGAAAAAAAAATAAATTAAAATATATAAAGTTTTTGGTAACAGAATTTCCGAAGTACAATTAATAAGTGTCCAAACCCACAAAAACGCATTTAGCATACTTACAACTACTAACACAAATGTGTTAGTCTACCTGTAAGTCTGGGGACACACGAGAATTAATGCGAGTCAATCACATAACACTCGGCTTACACTCCAGCAGAGCGGGAGCAAAGTGTCATGCGACTGATGCGATCCTGCGATTGCAGCACAGCCGGGGAGGAGGGGCAGGTGGGCGCTGCAGAAGAAAGAGGGCTTAATCTCCCCATCTCCTCCATTGTCAGCTGATGCGATCCTTGCACTGCACTCGCATTACACTGGTGTAATGCAAGTGCAGTGCGAGGTTTGTCTCGCACCCATAGATTTGTATGGGTGCGAGTGAAAAATCAGATTCCACCTGCAGCATGCTGTGATTGTTTACTCTGTCATATTAGGGCTGAGGGGGAAAAAAAAAAATACTCATGGGAGCAACCCCATTGGTCCAGGTGGAATTTTTCAATTCTTTCAATTTTTCTTGCCGTATGTGCTCAGCCTAACAAGCAATACAGGTCATCATGTAAACTCCTACAGCGACTATTTCCAATATAACAATGCTGAAAACCACAAAAAGAGGCACAGTCCACAGCCAAACCAGACAATATCAAGTCTGATTGTGATTAACAGCCAGGAATAAGGGAATATATGGTAGCAATCCTGCTAAAGCTGGAATTGTGGTAGCCTGTGGGTGTCCACCAGCAGTCTGCTCCTGGCAGAAAATTGTGGAAGCACTTTCCTCCAAAACGAAGAAATGCTTTCACAAAGTGTAGGGACAGAACATTACAACTAATTAGAAGCCTCTGAACTGAGCGCTACTTTTGTTAAAGACAAAACTTGATATGCATAGGGATAAGTCAGAACCTTTTCAAGTTATGGCCCCACACACAACAGATAAATGCCAATTTCAGCTTGAATGTTAAATTGTCCAGACAGAAATAAATAAACAGAGTAAAAGAGCATCAGTCTGAATTTTGTTTAGCAGAGTGAATAAAAAAATCTCGGCCAAGTGCATGGCGGAGACAGGAGAGATAAGTGTTGGTTGAACAATTGTTTCCCTGACAGCCATCTAATGTGTATGGCCAGCTGTGCAGAAGACTGCTTCTTATACACACATTAGTGATTACAGTGG
Source organism: Anomaloglossus baeobatrachus (assembly GCF_048569485.1). Lineage (NCBI taxonomy): Eukaryota > Metazoa > Chordata > Amphibia > Anura > Aromobatidae > Anomaloglossus > Anomaloglossus baeobatrachus. The sequence goes on from NC_134353.1 coordinate 114,256,556, forward strand.
TGATGTAGACTGCCCATCACACCTCACATCACATGTGCATATGTCACCTTAATGTCACTAGGCACCAGAATATCAACTTACCTCTTAATCTTCAGATTGCTGAACTGTTCCCTTCTCGGAGACATAGATGCCATCCAAAAACTTTCTGATATCCTTGTTCTTGACTGTGGTGGCTTGTTGGATCAAAGCAGCTGAAAGCAAAAAACAAGCAAGTTGAAATTTATGCCTCCTCCGACAGTGGCCACAAGCATGCAGCATAGGACTTTGGACATTTCGCATTCATTTCTCACTGTTTTTCTGCAGAAAAGCTACTATTTAGGGCATGTGCTCATGTGACGCCCTGGGCAAGCCAGGGGTCACAGGTCACAACACAACACGTACCCCACATTCCCTGCAGGTACACACTAAGTCAAAACTAAAATCCTTGTTGCCTTCCTCTAGGAGCTGGTGTCCACACCAGGGGGTGGGCCAGGCGGTTGGCTCCACCCACCGAGGAGTTCACAGCTCTGGAGGCGGGAAAACCAGGCAGTTAAGCTAGGGAAGTAAAGGAGTAAACAGCTAAGACAAGCTTGAGAGTTGAAAGTGAAAGGAAGTGAAGTGAAGTGGTAAAGTAGAGAAAGTGAAGAAAGTGACAGCAAGCAGCCTGAAGTTAGTCCGGGTGTGTGCCCCGGACTGAGACAGCAAGGTTGGCAGACGGCGGTGACCGTCTGCAGGCGAGACTGATTGAAGGTTGCCGAAAGGACCGTGGACGGGTGGTGACCCGGCGGTACCGGAGCGGTATACGAAGATTAGTCATTACCAGGGCAGGTTCCTTTCGGATCCCGGCAAGGCTAGGAGTCGCCATAATTTGCCAAATCCGTCAGTGAAGGGGACGACTGTCTCCCAACAACCAAGTCCCGTTTGAAGGCAACAGTCCAACCGTTAAGGGGAGACATCGCCACCGCCAAGGCACCAGTTTCCCAGGGCAAGCGCCTGCGGGCAAGAGTGGAGCTCCTCCGGTTCATATCCAAGCTGGGGAGCGGGTTACTGGTGGGGACCCATCGCTACCAAACAACAACACATAGGTGCAGGGAAGAGACAGTCACCGTCAACTGCAGGGGACATCGGCAACGTAACAGTCTGAGGGACCCGTCCAACCAGCCGTTTGTTTACCGAGAACTGTGTTGTGTTTACTGGCTGAGTGAGTACCTCCGTGCCATGTGGCACAGCGCTGCCCCTGCACCTCCACAGGCCCCTAGCCCGCCTGTCCACCATCCCAACTCCATCACTGGGCCCCGGGATCACCAACCCCTACCCACGGAGGGGCAACACAACAACTGGCTGCTCCATACCATCACTCCCGGGATCCCCAGCCAGAGCAGCGGTGGTGTACATTCAACCACCACAACCGTGGGTGGCGTCACGGACAATAAACAATCCCCACACCCAAACCCCCTTTCACTCACGGGCGAGGAGCGCCGCTAGAGTCCCCGGGATCCGGCCCATCGCTCGAGCCACCGAGCAGCAGCGGGCCGCAGCAGCCGGACCCGAGCAGTGGGAGAGCGCGGCGTCCCCTCCTCCGCCCGCGACAACTTGGCGTCACGAACAGGATCTTACCACTCTGCCGTCTGGTAGAGGTGCGCCTTGTTACCGCCGGAGGTGTCCGGCCAGAAAATTTCAGAAGCCGCCATCTTTGGCGCGAAGAGTTCCCGCTCGAGTGTCTTCGAGTAGCAGAGGCGCGAAGGCCAAAACCCCGCCCCGATAGAGGAGGGGCCGGAAAGAAGCTAAGGGGGACGCGATGGCGGCTGGCTGCATGTGAACGCCGCTATAAAAGCAGGGACGCCAGGACTCTGCGGTCACCCTGTTCCTGGAAGGAGTTGCCAGCAGAATGTGGATGCCGTCCCGAAGCACCATAGCCCCCGCGCCGGGAACCGCGGCGTGGGTGGAGATCCGGACCGCGCAGCTCTATCAAAGGCTGCAGGTCAAAATGCAGATCCTCATGGAGGAGTGGGAGGCCGACATACGGATGTGATAGCGACCGTGCGGAGACGCGAGGAGGAAGCCGAGGAAGGGAGGGTGAGTGACCCACGCCCCGATGCCCTTGATGGGCCGGTCATCGCGGCTGCGGGACCCGGTCCAAGCCCTCTCGCTCTGTTGCCTCCCTCGCCACCCGTCTCGGAAGCTGTGACCCCGCCACTAGGCCCGCTGCCACCGCAACCGATAGCGATACCCAGCATGCCCGCCCCGGCGGGCCGACCTGTAGCCGGAGCCCGTAGCAAGTCGGAGGTGCTGCCATGGAAGGCCCCGAAGTCTGCACCGGAGGCAGCCCCTGAGAAGTCCCCCGAGCCGGAGCTGATGACCCGTTCCGAGCCGAAGGCCCAGCCGCGGAAAGCCCCTGTGCCCATCCCCCACACCTCGGCTGAGGTTGCGCCGGGTTGTCGCTGCAAGGCGGCGCCCAGGGCCAAGACGCCGCGGGACCTGCCGCCCAGATCCCTGACAGTGGGCAGCGCCCAGAATGTTCCGCGGGGCCCGACCCGTGCGCCGGAGCTTGCAGCAGCACCATATTGGGACAGGGAGCCGGTACCGTTGGGCCCGGAGATCGGTGAAAGAGAAAAGAAGAAAGCGGAATTGGTGGCCCGTGCAATCCGGGAGAAGGAGAACCTCCACCAGGAGAGCCGAGTGAGTTCTGCACCCCCTCCCTCAGATGAAGCCGATGACTTGGAGTAGGGCAGCGGAGCACCATTGTCCAGTCCCCGTTGGGACCACCACTGTGTTTGTTTGAAAGTTTAAAGTGATAAGAAATGAAACCGAACAGTCCTCTGATTAACAGTGATTGAGAAAACCGGCCGTTGCCGGCACCGTTGTCCCCGTGTGGACCGTTTAAAAAGTTGCATAAGGGAGTCCTTATGGACAAGCCCGTGAACTTGCAGGGCAACCACAAACGTTAGTGGGATGTAAGTAAAAATCTGTTTGTTGCCGCTACCGTTACCGCCTCCGGAGAGGCAGGTTGGAGGGAGGGCCCGCAGTAGAGCCGGCTGGGGCCCAGCCACCACAGGAACCGGTGGCTACCCTCTGGAGGGGAAGGACAGATCCCGCTCGGGTAACTTGTGCTGGACTGGGGTCAAGGGGTGCTGCCTGGGTTTTAGGGGCAGCATCAGGGCCAGGTTACTTGGGTGGGAGAGAGAAGAGCCGCAACCGTTAAAATGTTTGCAACGTTTAAGTACCGAACCTCCCAATGTGGGATGATGTCATAAGTTGTATTATGTTTACCTCTTTTTACATATTTTCCAGAAAAACAAAAAGGAAAATAAAACCGGTGTTGGACGGGCAGCCCGAGGACGGTCTGCGTTTTGCTAAGGGGGAATGTGACACCCTGGGCAAGCCAGGGGTCACAGGTCACAACACAACACGCACCCCACATTCCCTGCAGGTACACACAAGGTCAAAACTAAAATCCTTGTTGCCTTCCTCTAGGAGCTGGTGTCCACACCAGGGGGTGGGCCAGGCGGTTGGCTCCACCCACCGAGGAGTTCACAGCTCTGGAGGCGGGAAAACCAGGCAGTTAAGCTAGGGAAGTAAAGGAGTAAACAGCTAAGACTAGCTTGAGAGTTGAAAGTGAAAGGAAGTGAAGCTGGTGAAGTGGTAAAGGAGGAAAGTAGGAGTAGTGACAGCAAGAAGCCTGAAGTTGGTCCGGGTGTGTGCCCCGGACTGAGACAGCAAGGTTGGCAGACGGCGGTGACCGTCTGCAGGCGAGACTGATTGAAGGTTGCCGAAAGGACCGTGGACGGGTGGTGACCCGGCGGTACCGGAGCGGTATACGAAGATTAGTCAGTACCAGGGCAGGGGCCTTTCGGATCCCGGCAAGGCTAGGAGTCGCCATAATTTGCCAAATCCGTCAGTGAAGGGGACGACTGTCTCCCAACAACCAAGTCCCGTTTGAAGGCAACAGTCCAACCGTTAAGGGGAGACATCGCCACCGCCAAGGCACCAGTTTCCCAGGGCAAGCGCCTGCGGGCAAGAGTGGAGCTCCTCCGGTTCATATCCAAGCTGGGGAGCGGGTTACTGGTGGGAACCCATCGCTACCAAACAACACATAGGTGCAGGGAAGAGACCGTCACCGTCAACTGCAGGGGACATCGGCAACGTAACAGTCTGAGGGACCCGTCCAACCAGCCGTTTGTTTACCGAGAACTGTGTTGTGTTTACTGGCTGAGTGAGTACCTCCGTGCCATGTGGCACAGCGCTGCCCCTGCACCTCCACAGGCCCCTAGCCCGCCTGTCCACCATCCCAACTCCATCACTGGGCCCCGGGATCACCAACCCCTACCCACGGAGGGGCAACACAACAACTGGCTGCTCCATACCATCACTCCCGGGATCCCCAGCCAGAGCAGCGGTGGTGTACATTCAATCACCACAACCGTGGGTGGCGTCACGGACAATAAACAATCCCCACACCCAAACCCCCTTTCACTCACGGGCGAGGAGCGCCGCTAGAGTCCCCGGGATCCGGCCCATCGCTCGAGCCACCGAGCAGCAGCAGGCCGCAGCAGCCGGACCCGAGCAGTGGGAGAGCGCGGCGTCCCCTCCTCCGCCCGCGACACTCATGTAGCAGATTTTCTGCCCACACAAAACTGCATGTTTTGGCAGGAAAAAAAATGCAGCGGAAAAAAGTGCTAGTTTTTTTTACGCCGTTTTCTTAACCATTTTTTTCATGGCGATTGTGGGGGTTCCTGCGGTGTACTCCCGCATCCAGCTGTCACTGCTCAGAGTGGTTCCTGCACTGCTGCTGGCATTTTAAAAAAACACAATCGTGATTGCAGCATTCAGGAGGCAGGGAGAGGAATCACTGGGACCGGATCGCTGCCATGGCAACCACTTTATTAGGCCGCTTTCACAGTAGACTACGTCTGGGTGTCCACCTGCAGAAAACGTATATGCCTGAAAATGGTGCAAGACAGAGCACACTGACTCAGTCTGCTCCATTATAGTCAATGGCCCTGACCCCGTCTGCAACATGTTTTGCGGTGGGAAGGGGCGGGGGGGTGGGGGGGTTCGGACGGATGCCCCGACGTGACCAGTGAACGTAAGTAAAGATGCAATGTGAAAGCGGCCTTATTTAGTTCCTTAGAAGACTTGAGCCTGCAATTGTATTTTACACTGCAACACAACAGTACTGCAAAGTGTAGTAAAAATTCAGTTCTATCAAGCATAGCCAGAGCCTGGTATTAGAGGGGACCAAAGATAGACGTGAAAAGCCATCTGTTCCCAGAATTGAATTACAGGTACACACACCATTATAAATACATTGCATCATGTAAAACACATTGGGGGCAGTTTTATATATTTTTTTTATTAAACTGCCCCCAATGTGGTTTACATGATGCAATGTGCACCACTAATATGGTCGTTTGGCAAAAAAGAAGGGAATTTTGTTTACTTACCGTAAATTCCTTTTCTTCTAGCTCCAATTGGGAGACCCAGACAATTGGGTGTATAGCTTCTGCCTCCGGAGGCCACACAAAGTATTACACTAAAAGTGTAAACCCCTCCCCTTCTGCCTATACACCCCCCCGTGCATCACGGGCTCCTCAGTTTTGGTGCAAAAGCAGTAAGGAGCAAACTTATAAATTGGTCTAAGGTAAATTCAATCCGAAGGATGTTCGGAGAACTGAAAACCATGAACCAAGAACAATTCAACATGAACAACATGTGTACACAAAAAAACAACAGCCCGAAGGGAACAGGGGCGGGTGCTGGGTCTCCCAATTGGAGCTAGAAGAAGAAGGGAATTTTGTTTACTTACCGTAAATTCCTTTTCTTCTAGCTCCAATTGGGAGACCCAGACAATTGGGTGTATAGCTATGCCTCCGGAGGCCACACAAAGTATTACACTAAAAGTGTAAAGCCCCTCCCCTTCTGCCTATACACCCCCCGTGCTCACGGGCTCCTCAGTTTTGGTGCAAAAGCAAGAAGGAGGAAAAAAAATTATAATTGGTTTAAAGTAAATTCAATCCGAAGGAATATCGGAGAACTGAAACCATTCAACATGAACAACATGTGTACACAAAAAACAGGGGCGGGTGCTGGGTCTCCCAATTGGAGCTAGAAGAAAAGGAATTTACGGTAAGTAAACAAAATTCCCTTCTTTGTCGCTCCATTGGGAGACCCAGACAATTGGGACGTCCAAAAGCAGTCCCTGGGTGGGTAAATAATACCTCATAATAGAGCCGCAACCGGCTCCGTCCTACAGGTGGGCAACCGCCGCCTGAAGGACTCGCCTACCTAGGCTGGCATCTGCCGAAGCATAGGTATGCACCTGATAGTGTTTCGTGAAAGTGTGCAGGCTCGACCAGGTAGCCGCCTGACACACCTGCTGAGCCGTAGCCTGGTGCCGCAAAGCCCAGGACGCTCCCACGGCCCTGGTAGAATGGGCCTTCAGCCCTGAGGGAACCGGAAGCCCGGAGGAACGATAAGCCTCGAGAATTGGTTCCTTGATCCACCGAGCCAGGGTTGATTTGGAAAGCTCGTGTCCCTTTACGCTGGCCAGCGACAAGGACAAAAAGTGCATCCGAGCGGCGCAGAGGCGCCGTACGAGAAATGTAGAATCTGAGTGCTCTCACCAGATCTAACAAGTGCAAATCCTTTTCACATTGGTGAACTGGATGAGGACAAAAAGAGGGTAAGGAGATATCCTGATTGAGATGAAAGGGGGATACCACCTTAGGGAGAAAGTCCGGAACCGGACGCAGAACCACCTTGTCCTGGTGAACCACCAGGAAGGGGGCTTTGCATGACAGCGCTGCTAGCTCAGACGCTCTCCGAAGCGAAGTGACTGCTACTAGGAAAACCACCATCTGCGAAAGGCGTGAGAGAGAGATATCCCTCATTGGCTCGAACGGTGGAGGGTTCTAACGGACGCTTGTAAGGAGGTACGATGTGACAAACCCCCTGCAGGAACGTGCGTACCTGTGGAAGTCTGGCTAGGCGCTTCTGAAAAAAAGACAGAGCGCAGAGACTTGTCCCTTAAGGGAGCCTAGTGACAAACCCTTTTCTAATCCGGATTGAAGGAAGGACAGAAAAGTGGGCAAGGTAAACGGCCAGGGAGAAACACCCTGAGCAGAGCAACACGACAGGAATATTTTCCACGTCCTGTGGTAGATCTTGGCGGACATTGGTTTCCTAGCCTGTCTCATGGTGGCAATGACCTCTTGAGATAATCCTGAAGACGCTAGGATCCAGGACTCAATGGCCACACAGTCAGGTTCAGGGCCGCAGAATTCAGATGGAAAAACGGCCCTTGAGACAGCAAGTCTGGTCGGTCTGGTAGTGCCCACGGTTGGCCCACCGTGAGATGCCACAGATCCGGGTACCACGACCTCCTCGGCCAGTCTGGAGCGTCGAGGATGGCGCGGCGGCAGTCGGCCCTGATCTTGCGTAACACTCTGGGCAACAGTGCCAGAGGAGGAAACACATAAGGGAGTTGAAACTGCGACCAATCCTGAACTAAGGCGTCTGCCGCCAGAGCTCTGTGGTCTTGAGACCGTGCCATGAACGTCGGGACCTTGTTGTTGTGCCGGGACGCCATTAGGTCGACGTCCGGCATGCCCCAGCGGCAACAGATCTCCTGAAACACGTCCGGGTGAAGGGACCATTCCCCTGCGTCCATGCCCTGGCGACTGAGAAAGTCTGCTTCCCAGTTTTCTACGCCCGGGATGTGAACTGCGGATATGGTGGAGGCTGTGGCTTCCACCCACAGCAGAATCCGCCGAACTTCCTGGAAGGCTTGCCGACTGCGTGTCCCGCCTTGGTGGTTGATGTATGCCACCGCTGTGGAGTTGTCCGACTGAATTCGGATCTGTTTGCCTTCCAGCCACGGCTGGAACGCCTTTAGGGCAAGATACACTGCCCTTATCTCCAGAACATTGATCTGAAGTGAGGACTCTTGCTGAGTCCAAGTCCCCTGAGCCCTGTGGTGGAGAAAGACCGCTCCCCACCCTGACAGGCTCGCGTCCGTCGTGACCACAGCCCAGGATGGGGGCAGGAAGGATTTCCCCTTCGACAGAGAAGTGGGAAGAAGCCACCACCGAAGGGAAGCTTTGGTTGCCTGAGAGAGGGAGACGTTCCTGTCGAGGGACGTCGGTTTCCTGTCCCATTTGCGTAGGATGTCCCATTGAAGAGGACGCAGGTGAAACTGCGCGAAAGGGACTGCCTCCATTGCTGCCACCATCTTCCCCAGGAAGTGCATGAGGCGCCTCAAGGGGTGTGACTGACCTTGAAGGAGAGATTGCACCCCCGTCTGTAGTGAACGCTGCTTGTTCAGCGGAAGCTTCACTATCGCTGAGAGGGTATGAAACTCCATGCCAAGATATGTCAGCGATTGGGCCGGTGTCAGATTTGACTTTGGAAAATTGATCATCCACCCGAAACTCTGGAGAGTCTCCAGAGTAGCGTTGAGGCTGTGCTGGCATGCCTCTTGGGAGGGAGCCTTGACCAGCAGATCGTCTAAGTAAGGGATCACCGAGTGACCCTGGCAGTGGAGGACCGCGACTACTGTAGCCATGACCTTGGTGAAAACCCGGGGGGCTGTCGCCAGGCCGAACGGCAGTGCCACGAACTGAAGGTGTTCGTCTCCTATGGCGAAGCGCAGGAAGCGCTGATGCTCTGGAGCAATCGGAACGTGGAGATAAGCATCTTTGATATCGATCGATGCAAGGAAATCTCCTTGGGACATTGAGGCGATGACGGAGCGGAGGGATTCCATCCGGAACCGCCTGGTCTTTACGTGTTTGTTGAGCAGTTTTAGGTCCAGGACAGGACGGAAAGACCCGTCCTTCTTTGGAACCACAAACAGGTTGGAGTAAAAACCGTGACCCTGTTGCTGAAGAGGAACAGATCACCACTCCTTCTGCCTTTAGAGTGTCCAACGCCTGCAGAAGAGCATCGGCTCGCTCGGAAGGCGGAGATGTTCTGAAGAATCGAGTCGGAGGACGAGAGCTGAACTCTATCCTGTAACCGTGAGACAGAATGTCTCTCACCCAACGGTCTTTTACCTGTGGCAGCCAGGTGTCGCAAAAGCGGGAGAGCCTGCCACCGACCGAGGATGCGGTGTGAGGCGGCCGTAAGTCATGAGGAAGCCGCCTTGGTAGCGGCACCTCCGGCGGTCTTTTTAGGGCGTGACTTAGACCGCCATGAATCGGAGTTCCTCTGATCCTTCTGAGGCCTTTTGGACGAGGAGAATTGGGCTCTGCCCGCACCCCGAAAGGACCGAAACCTCGACTGTCCCCTCCTCTGTTGGGGTGTGTTTGGTTTGGCCTGGGGTAAGGATGTTTCCTTTCCCTTGGATTGTTTGATGATTTCATCCAATCTCTCACCAAACAAACGGTCGCCAGAAAATGGCAAACCGATTAAGCACTTTTTGGCAATCGAATCTGCCTTCCATTCCCGTAGCCACAAGGCCCTGCGTAATGCCACCGAATTGTCGGCTGCAACCGCCGTACGGCTCGCAGAGTCCAGGATAGCATTAATAGCGTAGGACGCAAATACCGACGTTTGAGAGGTTATGGAAGCCACTTGCGGCGCAGACGTACGTGTGAGTGCGTCAATTTGGGCTTGACCCGCTGAGATAGCTTGGAGTGCCCATACTGCTGCGAATGCTGGAGCGAAAGACGCGCCGATAGCCTCATAGATGGATTTCAACCAGAGCTCCATCTGTCTGGCAGTGGCATCCTTGAGTGAAGCCCCATCTTCAACTGCAACTATGGATCTAGCCGCCAGTCTGGAGATTGGAGGATCCACCTTAGGACACTGAGTCCAGCCCTTGACCACGTCAGGGGGGAAGGGATAACGTGTATCCTTAAGGCGCTTGGAAAAACGCTTATCTGGACAAACTCGGTGTTTCTGGACTGCCTCTCTGAAGTCGGAGTGATCCAGAAACATACTCGTACGCTTGGGGAACCTGAAACGGAACTTCTCCTGCTGAGAAGCTGACTCCTCTGCTGGAGGAGCTGAGGGAGAAATATCCAACATTTGATTTATGGACGCAATAAGATCATTCACTATGGCGTCCCCATCAGGAGTATCAAGGTTGAGAGCGGCCTCAGGATCAGAATCCTGATCAGCTACCTCCGCTTCATTATACAGAGAGTCATCTCTCTGAGACCCTGAACAATGTGATGAGGTCGAGGGGATTTCCAAGCGAGCTCGCTTAGGCGGTCTGGGACTGCGGTCCGTGTTAGAGACCTCACCCTGGGATCTATGAGACACCCTGGGGGGACATTGTTGTTCCAACTGAGGGGAACCAGGGGGCAGTGATTCCACAGTGCCCATGGTCTGAGATACCGGTCTGGACTGCAAAGCTTCTAGAATCTTAGCCATAGTTTCAGAAAGTCTGTCAGTAAAAACTGCAAACTCCGTCCCTGTCACCTGGACAGTGTTAGCTGGTTGTTCCCCCTGGGCCCCCCTTAGCAGAGGCTCCGGCTGAGTAAGTGCCACAGGGGCCGAGCAGTGCACACAATGAGGGTCAGTGGAACCTGCCGGTAGCGAGGTTGTACATGCGGCGCAGGCAGCATAGTAAGCCTGTGTTTTGGCACCCCTGCTTCTTGTGGGCGCCATATTGTTGTCTCCTTTGAGCAACACAACAGGGTATATAGCCAAAAATCAACTGTGCACCATACAGTGTAAAGTATAGCCTGTAAACATATAAACTATAATCACACTTCTGCACAAGTGGGGCCAGCACCTCAGGTGCTGCTTACCGCCCGTTTAAAGCGGTTGTGTGGCCACCAGAATCCCTGCCTGGGTCCCCCAGAGCTTGTCTCCCCTCTGCAGCGTCCGAGGAGCTGACAGGAATGGCTGCCGGCGTCCTGAGGAGAGGAGGGAGCCGTGGGCGTGACCCAGAAAGTGCGGGAACTGGTGCCTCACTGTGCACAGTGAGGGGGGTGGAGTATGCAAAGCATGCTCCAGCCCTCAGTGCTGCCGTGCTGTACAGCGTCCCGCCCTTACCCTGACTGGCAGGGCTGGGGGCGGGAAGAAAAAGAGACTAGGCCCAAAAGCCGGGGACTCGAGTTATAAGTGCGGCCGCCGTATAAGCGCGGCCGGCGCAGAGTCCCCGGCGCACTAACAGTCCCAGCCGCGCCTCAGTAATAACAATGGCAGCGGCGGTCAGCGCGGTAGTCCCCATACACAAACACACTCAGCGACGCTGCAGTGTATAATGGCACAAATGCGGTCAGCGCCGCGGTCCCCGGTGCACTAGCACACCCAGCAATGCTGGAGTGTTGCTGTGCGCGGTCCCCACGGGGACACAGAGTACCTTAAAGTAGCAGGGCCATGTCCCTGAACGATACTCGGCTCCTATCCAGCAGGCTCCTCAGGAGTTGTGGATGAAGCACGGTCTCAGTGCCTGGAGACCGATAGGATCCCACTTCACCCAGAGCCCTAAGGGGGATGGGGAAGGAAAACAGCATGTGGGCTCCAGCCTCCGTACCCGCAATGGATACCTCAACCTTAACAACACCGCCGACAAGAGTGGGGTGAGAAGGGAGCATGCTGGGGGCCCTGTATGGGCCCACTTTTCTTCCATCCGACATAGTCAGCAGCTGCTGCTGACTAATCTGTGGAGCTGTGCGTGCATGTCTGCCTCCTTCGCACAAAGCAAAAAACTGAGGAGCCCGTGGGAGCACGGGGGGTGTATAGGCAGAAGGGGAGGGGCTTTACACTTTTAGTGTAATACTTTGTGCGGCCTCCGGAGGCATAGCCTATACACCCAATTGTCTGGGTCTCCCAATGGAGCGACAAAGAAAGGGAGACGTTCCTGTCGAGGGACGTCGACTTCCTGTCCCATTTGCGGAGAATGTCCCATTGAAGTGGGCGCAGATGAAACTGCGCAAAAGGAACTGCCTCCATTGCTGCCACCATCTTCCCTAGGAAGTGCATGAGGCGCCTCAGGGGGTGTGACTGACCATGAAGGAGAGATTGCACCCCTGTCTGTAGTGAACGCTGTTTGTTCAGCGGAAGCTTCACTATCGCTGAGAGAGTATGAAACTCCATGCCAAGATATGTCAGTGATTGGGCCGGTGTCAGATTTGACTTTGGAAAATTGATGATCCACCCGAAACTCTGGAGAGTTTCCAGAGCAATGTTCAGGCTGTGTTGGCATGCCCCTTGAGAGGGTGCCTTGACAAGTAGATCGTCTAAGTAAGGGATCACCGAGTGTCCCTGAGAGTGTAGGATTGCCACCACTGTTGCCATGACCTTGGTGAAGACCCGTGGGGCTGTTGCCAGGCCAAAAGGTAGTGCCACGAACTCAAGGTGTTCGTCCCCTATGGCGAAGCGCAGGAAGCGCTGATGCTCTGGCGCAAATCGGTACGTGGAGATAAGCATCTTTGATGTCTATTGATGCCAAGAAATCTCCTTGGGACATTGAGGCAATGACGGAGCGGAGCGATTCCATCCGGAACCACCTGGTTTTCACATGCTTGTTGAGCAGCTTTAGGTCCAGAACGGGACGGAAGGATCCGTCCTTTTTTGGCACCACGAACAAGTTGGAGTAAAAACCGTGACCCCGTTGCTGAAGAGGAACCGGGATCACCACTCCTTCCGCCTTCAGGGTGCCCACCGCCTGCATAAGAGCCTCGGCTCTGTCGGGGGGTGGAGATGTTCTGAAGAAACGAGTCGGAGGACGAGAGTTGAACTCTATCCTGTAACCGTGAGATAGAATGTCTCTCACCCATCGGTCTTTTACTTGTGGCAGCCAGGCGTCGCAAAAGCGGGAGAGCCTGCCACCGACCGAGGATGCGGTTTGAGGAGGCCGAAAGTCATGAGGAGGCCGCTTTGGGAGCGGTTGCTCCGGCGGTCTTTTTAGGACGTGACTTAGACCGCCATGCATCGGAGTTCCTCTGATCTTTCTGAGGCCTTTTGGACGAGGAAAATTGAGATCTGCCCGCGGTCCGAAAGGACCGAAACCTCGATTGTACCTTCCGTGGTTGAGGTCTGTTTGGTTTGGACTGGGGTAAGGATGAATCCTTTCCCTTGGATTGTTTAATGATTTCATCCAATCGCTCACCAAACAAGCGGTCGCCAGCCAATGGCAAACCGGTTAAGAACTTTTTGGAAGCAGAGTCTGCCTTCCATTCACGTAGCCACATGGCCCTGCGGAGTACCACCGAGTTGGCGGATGCCACCGCCGTACGGCTCGCAGAGTCCAGGATAGCATTAATGGCGTAGGACGCAAACGCCGACGCCTGATTGGTTAAGGACACCACTTGCGGGGCAGATGTACGTGTTACGGCATGAATCTGCGCCTGACAAGCTGAGATAGCTTGGAGTGCCCATACGGCAGCGAATGCTGGGACAAAAGACGCGCCTATAGCTTCATAGATGGATTTCAACCATAGTTCCATCTGTCTGTCAGTGGCATCTTTGAGTGAAGCCCCATCTTCCACTGCAACTATGGATCTAGCCGCCAGTCTGGAGATTGGAGGATCCACCTTAGGACACAGTCCAGCCCTTGACAACCTCGGGGGGGAAGGGATAACGTGTGTCCTTAAGGCGCTTGGAAAAACGCTTGTCTGGACAGTCTCGGTTTTTTTGGATTGCCTCTCTGAAGTCAGAGTGATCCAGAAACATATTTAATGTACGCTTTGGAAACCTGAAACGGAACTTCTCCTGAGAAGCAGACTCCTCAATTGGAGGAGCTGGGGGAGAAGAAGGGAATTTTGTTACTTACCGTAAATTCCTTTTCTTCTAGCTCTTATTGGGAGACCCAGACGATTGGGTGTATAGCACTGCCTCCGGAGGCCACACAAAGCAATTACACTAAAAAGTGTAAGGCCCCTCCCCTTCTGGCTATACACCCCCAGTGGGATCACTGGCTCACCAGTTTTAGTGCAAAAGCAAGAAGGAGGAAAGCCAATAACTGGTTTAAACAAATTCTCTCCGAGTAACATCGGAGAACTGAAAACCGTTCAACATGAACAACATGTGTACCCGCAAACAAACCAAAAATCCCGAAGGACAACAGGGCGGGTGCTGGGTCTCCCAATAAGAGCTAGAAGAAAAGGAATTTACGGTAAGTAACAAAATTCCCTTCTTCTTCAGCGCTCTATTGGGAGACCCAGACGATTGGGACGTCCAAAAGCTGTCCCTGGGTGGGTAAAGAATACCTCATGTTAGAGCTGCAAGACAGCCCTCCCCTACGGGGAGGCAACTGCCGCCTGCAGGACTCTTCTACCTAGGCTGGCGTCCGCCGAAGCATAGGTATGCACCTGATAATGTTTGGTGAAAGTGTGCAGACTCGACCAGGTAGCTGCCTGGCACACCTGTTGAGCCGTAGCCTGGTGTCGTAATGCCCAGGACGCACCCACGGCTCTGGTAGAATGGGCCTTCAGCCCTGATGGAACCGGAAGCCCAGCAGAACGGTAGGCTTCAAGAATTGGTTCTTTGATCCATCGAGCCAGGGTGGCCTTAGAAGCCTGCGACCCCTTGCGCTTACCAGCGACAAGGACAAAGAGTGCATCCGAACGGCGCAAGGGCGCCGTGCGGGAAATGTAGATTCTGAGTGCTCTCATCAGATCTAACAAATGTAAATCTTTCTCATACCGAGGAACTGCATGAGGACAAAACGAAGGCAAAGAGATATCCTGATTAAGATGAAAAGAGGATACCACCTTCGGGAGAAACTCCTGAATGGGGCGCAGCACAACCTTGTCCTGGTGGAAGACCAGGAAGGGAGCCTTGGATGATAGTGCTGCCAGCTCAGACACTCTCCGAAGAGATGTGATCGCTACCAGAAAAGCCACTTTCTGTGATAGTCTAGAAAGTGAAACCTCCCTCAGAGGCTCGAAGGGCGGCTTCTGGAGGGCAACTAGTACCCTGTTCAGATCCCATGGATCTAACGGCCGCTTGTACGGGGGAACGATATGGCAAACCCCCTGTAGGAACGTGCGCACCTTAGGAAGGCGTGCCAAACGCCTCTGAAAAAAGACGGATAGCGCCGAGACCTGACCTTTAAGGGAGCTGAGCGACAAACCTTTTTCTAACCCAGATTGCAGGAAAGAAAGAAAGGTAGGCAATGCAAATGGCCAGGGAGACACTCCCTGAGCAGAGGACCAGGATAAGAATATCCTCCACGTTCTGTGGTAGATCTTAGCGGACGTTGGCTTCCTAGCCTGTCTCATGGTGGCAACGACCCCTTGGGACAATCCTGAAGACGCTAGGATCCAGGACTCAATGGCCACACAGTCAGGTTCAGGGCCGCAGAATTCCGATGGAAAAACGGCCCTTGGGACAGTAAGTCTGGTCGGTCTGGGAGTGCCCACGGTTGGCCGACCGTGAGCTGCCACAGATCCGGATACCACGCCCTCCTCGGCCAGTCTGGGGCGACAAGTATGACGCGGCTGCAATCGGATCTGATCTTGCGTAGCACTCTGGGCAAGAGTGCCAGAGGTGGAAACACATAAGGGAGCCGGAACTGCGACCAATCTTGCACTAGGGCGTCTGCCGCCAGCGCTCTTTGATCGCGAGACCGTGCCATGAAGGTTGGGACCTTGTTGTTGTGCCGTGACGCCATTAGGTCGACGTCCGGCACCCCCCAGCGGCGACAGATTTCCTGAAACACGTCTGGGTGAAGGGACCATTCCCCTGCGTCCATGCCCTGGCGACTGAGGAAGTCTGCTTCCCAGTTTTCTACGCCGGGGATGTGAACTGCGGATATGGTGGAGGCTGTGGCTTCCACCCACATCAGAATCCGCCGGACTTCCTGGAAGGCTTGCCGACTGCGTGTCCCCCCTTGGTGGTTGATGTATGCCACCGCTGTGGAGTTGTCCGACTGAATTCGGATCTGCCTTCCTTCCAGCCACTGCTGGAAGGCTAGTAGGGCAAGATACACTGCTCTGATTTCCAGAACATTGATCTGAAGGGTGGACTCCTGCCGAGTCCACGTACCCTGAGCCCTGTGGTGGAGAAAAACTGCTCCCCACCCTGACAGACTCGCGTCTGTCGTGACCACCGCCCAAGACGGTGGTAGGAAGGATCTTCCCTGTGATAACGAGGTGGGAAGAAGCCACCACTGCAGAGAGTCTTTGGCCGTCTGGGAAAGGGAGACTTTCCTGTCCAGGGATGTTGACTTCCCGTCCCATTGGCGGAGAATGTCCCATTGAAGTGGACGCAGATGAAACTGCGCAAACGGAACCGCCTCTATTGCCGCCACCATCTTCCCGAGGAAGTGCATGAGGCGTCTTAAGGAGTGCGACTGACTTTGAAGGAGAGCCTGCACCCCAGTCTGTAGAGACCGCTGCTTGTCCAGCGGAAGCTTCACTATCGCTGAGAGAGTATGAAACTCCATGCCAAGATACGTTAGTGATTGGGTCGGTGACAGATTTGACTTTGGGAAGTTGATGATCCACCCGAACGCCTGGAGAGTCTCCAGTGCAACATTCAGGCTGAGTTGGCATGCCTCTTGAGAGGGTGCCTTGACCAGTAGATCGTCCAAGTAAGGGATCACAGAGTGTCCGTGAGAGTGCAAGACTGCTACCACTGCCGCCATGATCTTGGTGAACACCCGAGGGGCTGTCGCCAGACCAAATGGCAGAGCTACGAACTGAAGATGGTCGTCTCCTATCACGAAGCGTAGAAAGCGTTGGAGCTCTGTAGCAATCGGCACGTGGAGATAAGCATCTTTGATGTCTATTGATGCTATGAAATCTCCTTGAGACATTGAGGCAATGACTGAGCGGAGGGATTCCATCCGGAACCGCCTGGCGTTCACATGCTTGTTGAGCAGTTTTAGGTCCAGAACAGGACGGAAGGAGCCGTCCTTTTTTGGAACCACAAAGAGATTGGAGTAAAATCCTCGCCCCCGTTCCTGAGGGGGGACAGGGATCACGACTCCTTCTGCTCTTAGAGAGTCCACCGCCTGCAGCAGGGCATCTGCTCGGTTGGGGTGTGGGGAGGTTCTGAAGAACCGAAGTGGAGGTCGAGAACTGAACTCGATTCTGTACCCGCGAGACAAAATGTCTGTTACCCACCGGTCCTTGACCTGTGACAGCCAAATGTCGCAAAAGCGGGAGAGCCTGCCACCGACCGAGGATGCGGAGGGAGGAGGCCGAAAGTCATGAGGTAGCCGCTTTGGAAGCGGTTCCTCCATTTGCTTTCCTGGGGCGTGAGTGAGCCCGCCAGGAATCTGAGCTCCCTTGTTCTTTCTGAGTCCTTTTGGACGAGGAGAATTGGGCCTTGCCCGAGCCTCGAAAGGACCGAAACCTCGACTGCCACTTTTTCTGTTGAGGTTTACTTGCTCTGGGCTGTGGTAAGGAAGAGTCCTTACCCTTGGACTGTTTTATGATTTCAGCCAATGGCTCACCAAACAGTCTGTCTCTAGATAATGGCAAGCTGGTTAAGCATTTTTTGGAACCAGCATCTGCTTTCCAGTCCTTTAACCACAAGGCTCTGCGCAAAACCACAGAATTGGCGGACGCCATAGCGGTACGGCTCGTAGATTCTAGGACAGCATTGATAGCATAGGTCGCAAACGCAGACATTTGCGAAGTTAGGGACGCCACCTGCGGCACTGCTGGATGTATGATAGCATCCACCTGTGCTAAACCAGCTGAAATAGCTTGGAGTGCCCACACGGCCGCGAATGCTGGAGCAAACGACGCGCCGATAGCTTCATAGACAGATTTCAACCAAAGGTCCATCTGTCTGTCGTTGGCATCTTTAAGTGAAGCGCCATCCTCTACTGCGACTATGGATCTAGCCGCAAGCTTGGAAATTGGGGGATCCACCTTTGGACACTGGGTCCAGCGTTTGGCCACCTCAGAGGGAAAAGGATAACGGGTATCCTTAGAACGTTTAGAGAAACGCTTGTCTGGATGAGCGTCGTGTTTCTGGATCGATTCTCTGAAGTCAGAGTGGTCCAAAAAAGCACTTAATTTACGCTTGGGATACAGGAAATGGAACTTCTCCTGCTGTGCCGCTGCCTCCTCTGCAGAAGGGGCTGGGGGAGAAATATCCAACAGTCTATTAATTGCCGATATAAGGTCATTAACCATGGCGTCACCATCAGGGGCATCCAGATTGAAAGGAGCCTCAGGATTAGAATCCTGATCACCGTCCTCAGTCTCATCACAGAGAGACTCTTCTCGCTCAGACCCTGAGCAGTGTGATGACGTGGAGGGTCTTTCCCAGCGAGCTCGCTTAGGCTGCCTGGGACTGTCATCTGAGTCAGAGACTTCAGCCTGTGATGCTTGAGACCCCCTTGAAGTACGGATTAGTTCCAACTGAGGGGGACCGGAGAGCATAGACACAGCAGTGTCCATGGTCTGAGAAACTGGCCTGGACTGCAAGGTCTCCAGGATTTTTGACATAGTCACAGACATTTTATCAGCAAAAACTGCAAAGTCTGTCCCCGTCACCGGGGCAGGGTTCACAGGCGACTCTGCCTGGGCCACTACCACCATAGGCTCTGGCAGACGAAGTGCCACTGGGACTGAACATTGCACACAATGTGAGTCTTTGGAGCCTGCCGGTAGATCAGCCCCACATGCAGTACAAACAGTGTACACAGCCTGTGCCTTGGCACCCTTGCGTTTTGCGGATGACATGTTGCTGCCTCCTCAGAGCAGTACAGGGTGTCCAGCCAAGAAGCGACCTTACAGTGCAACTATATATATATATATATGGTACTAAGAAAAAAGTACACTAATATAACACTGAGGCACTAGTGGGGCCAGCACTAAAGTGCAGCTTACCGCCCGCTTAGGAGCGGGTGTGTGGTCGCCGAAATCCCTTTAGTCTGGGTCTCCCAGAGCCTGCTGCCTTTCCCCAGCCAGACCGCATGTGTAATGGCTGCCGGCGTCCTTGTGGAGAGGGGGGGCGGGCCCTGGGCGTATACAGACGAAGAGCGGGAAGCCTGCTTCCCACTGTGCCTAGTGAGAGGGCTGGAGCATGTAAATAAAGCTCCAGCCCTCGGCGCTGCCAATTGAGCAGCGTCTCTCCCCTACCCTGATTGACAGGGTGGGGGCGGGAACGAAGCGGCGCTAGGCCGCAGAAGCCGGGGGCTAAAGTTAGAAGCGCCGCCGCCGTAAAAGCGCGGTCGGCGCCAAGTCCCCGGCGCACCACAAGTCGCAGCTGCGCCGCCGCTCCAGTAGCGGTCGGCGCAGTAGTTCCCAACATGTAACGTCACTCAGCAAAGCTGCAGTGACCTAACCCCAGCGCACAGCGCTACTGTCCCCGGCGCACTATCAAGGCTTGCTGAGCGTTAGAGTGTCCGTGCCTGCCGGGGACACAGAGTACCTGAAAGTTGCAGGGCCTTGTCCCTGAACGGCACTCCCGCTCCAAATCCAGCAGGTTCTCTGGGTCTGTGGATGGAGCCCGGCCTCAGGGCTTGGAGGCCGGTAAGATCCCACTTCCACAGAGCCCTCCAGGGGATGTGGAAGGAAAACAGCATGTGGGCTCCAGCCTCTGTACCAGCAATAGGTACCTCAACCTTACAAGC
The DNA here is from genome assembly GCF_048569485.1 of Anomaloglossus baeobatrachus. NCBI lineage: Eukaryota > Metazoa > Chordata > Amphibia > Anura > Aromobatidae > Anomaloglossus > Anomaloglossus baeobatrachus. Next base: position 114,276,030 of record NC_134353.1, read on the forward strand.
ACCACCGCGGGTGAGAAGGGAGCATGCTGGGGGCCCCATATGGGCCCTCTTTTCTTCCATCCGATATAGCCAGCAGCTACTGCTGACTACAAACAGTGGAGCTATGCGTGGATGTCTGACCTCCTTCGCACAAAGCAGAAAACTGGTGAGCCAGTGATCCCACTGGGGGTGTATAGCCAGAAGGGGAGGGGCCTTACACTTTTTAGTGTAATTGCTTTGTGTGGCCTCCGGAGGCAGTGCTATACACCCAATCGTCTGGGTCTCCCAATAGAGCGCTGAAGAAATATCCAACACCTGATTGATGGTCGCTATAAGGTCATTCACTACTGCGTCACCTTCAGGTGTATCTAGGTTGAGAGCGGCTTCAGGATCAGAATCCTGATCTGATACCTCCGCTTCATCCTCCAGAGAGTCCCCCTGCTGGGACCCTGAACAGTGTGATGAAGTGGAGGGAATTTCCCAGCGACCCCGCTTGGGCGGCCTGGGACTGCGGTCCGTGTCAGAGACCTCACCCTGGGACCTATGGGTTACCCCCGGGGCACTTTGCTGTTCCAATTGAGGGGGACCAGGGGTCAAGGATTGGATAGAGCCCGGGGCCTGAATCACCGGTCTGGACTGCAATGCTTCCAGTATTTTAGCAGACCATTTATCCATAGTCTCAGACAGTTTGTCAGCAAGGGCTGCAAACTCAGTCCCTGTCACCTGGACAGTGGTAGCAGGTGGATCCACCTGGGCCACCTGTAGCAGAGGCTCCGGCTGAGTAAGTGCCACAGGGGTCGAGCATTGCACACAATGAGGGTCAGTGGAACCTGCCGGTAGTACAGCTGTACATGAGGTACAGGTTGCAAAGTACGCCTGTGCTTTGGCACCCTTGCTTTTTGCAGATGATGTTGTCTCCTCTGAGAACAACCAGGAGGGTATATAGCCAAAATTCAACAGAGCGACCGTACAGTGCAATGTATAGCCTATATATATATATATATATATATATATATATATATATATATATATATATATATATATATATATATATATATATATATATATATATATATATATATATATATATATATATATATATATATATATATATATATATATATATATATATATATATATATATATATATATATATATATTATATATATATACACACACTTCGGTACTCAGTGGGGCCAGCACCACAGGTGCTGCTTACCGACCGCTCAGAGCGGTTGTGTGGTCACCAGATTCCCTGCCTGGGTCTCCCTGTGTTGTCTCTCCTCTCCAGCGTCTGAATCGCTGACAGGAATGGCTGCCGGCGTTCTGTGGGGAGGAGGAGACCGTGGGCGTGCCCAAGAAAAGTGCGGGAATCCAGTGCCCCACTGTACTGAGTGAGGAGGGAGGAGGATACTAATGTATGCTCCAGCCCTCCGCTGACGATCCGTGCAGCGTCCCGCCCCTCCCCTGACTGGCAGGCCTGTGGGCGGGAATAAACGACACTAGGCCGCAGAAGCCGGGGACTAAAGTTATAAGCGCGGCCGGCAATAAGCGCGGCCGCGCGGTAGTCCCCCGGCGCACTAACACCTCCAGCAGTGCTGGAAAGTGTCTGGCACAAGCGCTCCATGTCCGGCGCACTAACACACCCAGCAGTGCTGGAAAGTGTCTGGCACAAGCGCTCCATGCCCGGCGCACTAACACACCCAGCAGTGCTGGAAAGTGTCTGGCACAAGCGCTCCATGCCCGGCGCACTAACACACCCAGCAGTGCTGGAAAGTGTCTGGCACAAGCGCTCCATGCCCGGCGCACTAACACACCCAGCAGTGCTGGAAAGTGTCTGGCACAAGCGCTCCATGCCCGGCGCACTAACACACCCAGCAGTGCTGGAAAGTGTCTGGCACAAGCACTCCATGCCCGGCGCACTAACACACCCAGCAGCGCTGTAATGTGTATGGCACCACGGGGACACAGTACCTCATAGTAGCAGGGCCTTGTCCCTGACGATACCCAGCTCCTATCCTGCAGATTCCCAGGGGCTGCGGAGGGAGCACGGTCCCAGTGCCTGGAGACCGATCCGGATCCCACTTCACCCAGAGCCCATTAAGGGATGGGGAAGGAAAACAGCATGTGGCTCCTGCCTGTGTACCCGCAATGGGTACCTCAACCTTAACAACACCGCCGACAAAGTGGGGTGAGAAGGGAGCATGCTGGGGGCCCTGTTATGGGCCCTCTTTTCTTCCATCCGACCTAGTCAGCAGCTGCTGCTGACCAAGCTGTGGAGCTATGCGTGGATGTCTGCCTCCTTCGCACAAAGCATAAAAACTGAGGAGCCCGTGAGCACGGGGGGTGTATAGGCAGAAGGGGAGGGGCTTTACACTTTTAGTGTAATACTTTGTGTGGCCTCCGGAGGCATAGCTATACACCCAATTGTCTGGGTCTCCCAATGGAGCGACAAAGAAAAGGAATTTACGGTAAGTAAACAAAATTCCCTTCTTTGTCGCTCCATTGGGAGACCCAGACAATTGGGACATCCAAAAGCAGTCCCTGGGTGGGTAAATAATACCTCGGTAATAGAGCCGTAAAACGGCCCCTTCCTACAGGTGGGCAACCGCCGCCTGAAGGACTCGCCTACCTAGGCTGGCATCTGCCGAAGCATAGGTATGCACCTGATAGTGCTTCGTGAAAGTGTGCAGACTCGACCAGGTAGCCGCCTGACACACCTGCTGAGCCGTAGCCTGGTGCCTCAAAGCCCAGGACGCACCCACGGCTCTGGTAGAATGGGCCTTCAGCCCTGAAGGAACCGGAAGCCCAGAAGAACGGTAGGCTTCAAGAATTGGTTCCTTGATCCACCGAGCCAAGGTTGACTTGGAAGCCTGTGACCCTTTACGCTGGCCAGCGACAAGGACAAAGAGCGCATCTGAGCGGCGCAGGGGCGCCGTACGAGAAATGTAGAGTCTGAGTGCTCTCACCAGATCTAACAAGTGCAAATCCTTTTCACATTGGTTAACTGGATGAGGACAAAAAGAAGGTAAGGAGATATCCTGATTGAGATGAAAAGGTGATACCACCTTAGGGAGAAATTCCGGAACCGGACGCAGAACCACCTTGTCCTGGTGAAACACCAGGAAGGGGGCTTTTGCATGACAGCGCTGCTAGCTCAGACACTCTTCGAAGTGATGTGACTGCCACTAGGAAGACCACTTTCTGCGAAAGGCGTGAAAGAGAAATATCCCTCATTGGCTCGAAAGGTGGTTCCTTCGCACAAAGCATAAAAACTGAGGAGCCCGTGATGCACGGGGGGGTGTATAGGCAGAAGTTGAGGGGTTTACACTTTTAAGTGTAATACTTTGTGTGGCCTCCGGAGGCAGAAGCTATACACCCAATTGTCTGGGTCTCCCAATGGAGCGACAAAGAAAAATATAAAAAAAATCTATGCTTAGGTGAATGCAGTTAATATCTTGGCGCTCAGTCGTAGAGGCAGCAGTTTTGCTGGGATCAGTCACTGTCAGCCAAGTTCAGCCATGATTCTTTTTTGAACTTGGTAATTCCCCAGCATTGCAATTAATTATACCACTGGTCCTTCACATCACTTCTCTGCTGAGCTCCCCGCATTACAGTCACATGATTGACAGCACAGGTCCTGCACACCACTTCTCCAATGCTGAGCTCTTGAGAGCAGCAGAGAATAAATTGTAGTGCAGGACCTGTGAGAGGTCACGATCATGTGACTAATGGGTGGAGCTCAGCAGAGGTAATGTTCAAGGACCTGTGTATAATTAATACAATGCAAGGGGTGTTACAAAGTTCAACAAAGAATCATGGCTGAACTTGACTGATCCCAGCAAATGTGCTGACTGACTGAACTTTAAGGTATCAACTGCATTCACATAAGCATAGAAACTCAAGATAAATACATGGAATTTTTAAAACCTTATCAGTGATGCACACTGCATTATGTAAAAAAACCATTGGGGACAGTTTAATATATAAAAAACAAAACACAAAACAAACACATGACATGTTCCATACAACAGTTAAGGCCACGTCTCACTAAGAGACATTGGTAGCGACATCACTGCTGAGTCACTGTTTTTGTGACGCAACAGCGATCTCTATGTGTGACATTCAGCAACGACCTGGCCCCTGCTGTGAGATCTCTAGTCGTTGCTGAATGTCTTGGACCATTTTCTTCAAAGGTGATGTCCTGCTGGGCAAGACACATCGCTGTGTTTGACACTGTGTGACAGGGTCACAGTGACTGCTGAGATCGTTATACAGGTGGCTACTGCGACCTGTATCGTTACAGAGTCATTGGTAAGGTCTGACTGTGTGACATCTCACCAGCGACCTCCCAGCGATCCTTATCAGCAATCCTTATAGGGTCGCATCGTTTTTGGGATCGCTGGTAAGTTGCTAAATGTGACGGGGGCTTTACAAAGTTTCCTCCCACACTCCAAAGATGTAATTGATAGTAAGTGTAGATTAAGACCCCCAGTGGGGACCGTGAGGATCACATCTGTAATGTGCTGTGGAATTAACACCATTGTATAAGTGAGTAAAAATAAATATCGCGGGAAAACTTTCCCTAAGACGTACAGCAAGTTTGGGAGTGTAAAATCACCAAAAGCAAAACTCTCCAGTATTTACCACAGTAAAAACTGCATTCAAGAGCAGAGAGTATAAGCTATAACCAATATCTAAATATTAACATATAGGACACTACTTACCAGAGTTTGACACCAACTCAATATCATTGCCTTCAAGAACAAGTTCATCTTTCTGTGCTTGGGACAAAGCACAGACAACACCTACAAAGAAAGTCACATATAGTTATATATAGTGGGGTCACGCAGATCACAATCCCGCAATAGATACAGAACACCACATCGCTCACACGGGCATCACGGCTTTTATACATAATGATGGATCAGGAGTACAATAAATCAAAACAGTGACCAATAACACAGGTCTGGTCTGGTCTGGATAATAAAGCCACACAGACAAAATCCCTTAAAGGTTTATAAGACAAGAGTACAGAGACCTACTCAAGGGATTCATGCGGTCATTATTACATAGATGAAATGCTCATCAATTGATTTTACACAAAACTTTAAAAAACAGGATCACAAAGCCAGTCGGGGTCTATAGATACAGAGGACAATCGTGAGTCCCCCATAGCCGGCTTCTCACTGCACCACTATAGATTGGCGGGGCTCTCCCATGAGTGCACATAGGGTGAGGCCCATCACTCACCTGGAGCAGAGCGGGGCAGAAGTCAGACAGGGCTCTCTATAGTCCCCTGCCACCTCTTTAAACGTTATAGTCTGAAATCCCATAGCAGTTCAGGGAAAAAAAAGAAGGGAATTTTGTTACTTACCGTAAATTCCTTTTCTTCTAGCTCTTATTGGGAGACCCAGACGATTGGGGTATAGCTACTGCCTCCGGAGGCCACACAAAGCACTACACTAAAAAGTGCAAGGCCCCTCCCCTTCTGGCTATACCCCCCCGTGGTATCACGGGTTCTCCAGTTTTAGTGCCAAAGCAAGAAGGAGGAAAGCCAATAACTGGTTTAAACAAATTAACTCCGAGTAACATCGGAGAACTGAAAAACCGTTCAACATGAACAACATGTGTACCCGCAAACAACAAAAACATCCCGAAGGACAACAGGGCGGGTGCTGGGTCTCCCAATAAGAGCTAGAAGAAAAGGAATTTACGGTAAGTAACAAAATTCCCTTCTTCTTCAGCGCTCTATTGGGAGACCCAGACGATTGGGACGTCCAAAAGCTGTCCCTGGGTGGGTAAAGAAATACCTCATGTTAGGGCTGCAAAACAGCCCTCCCCTACGGGGGTGTCACTGCCGCCTGCAGGACTCTTCTACCTAAGCTGGCATCCGCCGAAGCATAGGTATGCACCTGATAATGCTTGGTGAAAGTGTGCAGACTGGACCAGGTAGCTGCCTGGTACACTTGTTGAGCCGAAGCCTGGTGTCGTAATGCCCAGGACGCACCCACGGCTCTGGTTGAGTGGGCTTTTAGCCCTGAAGGAACCGGAAGCCCCGCAGAACGGTAGGCCTCTAGAATTGGTTCTTTGATCCATCGAGCCAGGGTGGCTTTAGAAGCCTGCAACCCCTTGCGCGGACCAGCGACAAGGACAATAAGTGCATCGGAACGGCGCATGGGCGCCGTGCGGGAAATGTAGAGTCTGAGTGCTCTCACCAGATCTAACAAACGTAAGTCCTTTTCATACCGGTGAACCGGATGAGGACAAAAGGAAGGCAAGGATATATCCTGATTAAGATGAAATGAGGATACGACCTTAGGGAGAAACTCTGGAATGGGGCGCAGCACTACCTTGTCCTGGTGGAACACCAGGAAGGGAGCCTTGGATGACAGAGCTGCCAGCTCAGACACTCGCCGAAGCGATGTGATCGCAACGAGAAACGCCACCTTCTGTGACAGGCGAGAAAGGAAACTTCCTTCAGAGGCTCGAAAGGCGGCTTCTGGAGAGCAACTAATACCCTGTTGAGATCCCATGGATCTAACGGCCGCTTGTACGGGGGTACGATATGACAGACCCCCTGTAGGAACGTGCGCACCTTAGAAAGACGTGCTAGACGCTTCTGAAAAAAAAACACGGATAGTGCCGAGACTTCCCCCTTAAGGAAGCCGAGCGACAAGCCCTTTTCTAACCCCGATTGCAGGAAGGAAAGAAAAGTAGGCAATGCAAATGGCCAGGGAGACACTCCCTGAGCCGAGCACCAGGTTAAGAAAATCTTCCACGTTCTGTGGTAGATCTTAGCAGAGGTGGACTTCCTAGCCTGTTTCATGGTGGCAACGACCCCTTGGGATAATCCTGAAGACGCTAGGATCCAGGACTCAATGGCCACACAGTCAGGTTCAGGGCCGCAGAATTCCGATGGAAAAACGGCCCTTGGGACAGTAAGTCTGGCCAGCCTGGTAGTGACCACGGTCGGCCGACCGTGAGATGCCACAGATCCGGGTACCACGATCTCCTCGGCCAGTCTGGGGCGACGAGTATGACGCGGCTGCAATCGGATCTGATTTTTTGCGCAGTACTCTGGGCAAGAGTGCCAGAGGTGTAAACACATATGTGAGCCGGAACTGCGACCAATCTTGCACTAAGGCGTCTGCCGCCAGAGCTCTGTGATCGCGCGATCGTGCCATAAATGCCGGGACCTTGTTGTTGTGCCGAGACGCCATTAGGTCGACGTCCGGCACCCCCCAGCGGCGACAGATTTCCTGAAACACGTCCGGGTGAAGGGACCATTCCCCTGCGTCCATACCCTGGCGACTGAGGAAGTCTGCTTCCCAGTTTTCTACGCCCGGGATGTGAACTGCGGATATGGTGGATGCTGTGTCCTCCACCCACATGAGGATTCGCCGGACTTCTTGGAAGGCTTGCCGACTGCGCGTCCCTCCTTGGTGGTTGATGTATGCCACCGCTGTGGAGTTGTCCGACTGGATTCGGATCTGCTCTCTTTCTAGCCACTGCTGGAAAGCTAGTAGGGTAAGATACCCTGCCCCGATTTCCAGAACATTGATCTGAAAGGTGGACTCCTGCTGAGTCCACGTCCCCTGAGCCCTGTGGCGGAGACAAACTGCTCCCCACCCTGACAGACTCGTATCTGTCGTGACCACTGCCCAGGATGGGGGTAGGAAGGATCTTCACTGTGACAATGAGGTGGGAATAAGCCACCATTGCAGAGAGTCCTTGGCCGTCTGGGAAAGGGAGACTTTCCTGTCCAGGGAGGTTGACTGCCCGTCCCATTGGCGGAGAATGTCCCCTTGCAGTTGGCGCAGATGAAACTGCGCAAAGGGAACTGCCTCCATGGCTGCCACCATCTTCCCTAGGAAGTGCATGAGGCGCCTTAAGGGGTGCGACTGGCCTTGAAGGAGAGACTGCACCTCTGTTTGCAGTGAACGCTGCTTGTTCAGCGGAAGCTTCACTATCGCTGATAGAGTGTGAACTCCATGCCGAGATACGTTAGTGATTGAGTCGGTGACCGATTTGACCTTGCCAAATTGATGATCCACCCGAAAGTCTGGAGAGTCTCCAGCGCAACATTCAGGCTGCGTTGTCATGCCTCGAGGGAGGGTGCTTTGACGAGTAGATCGTCCAAGTAAGGGATCACCGGGTGTCCCTGAGAGTGCAAGACTGCTACCACTGCTGCCATGACCTTGGTGAACACCCGTGGGGCTGTCGCCAGACCGAATGGCAGAGCTACGAACTGAAGATGGTCGTCTCCTATCACAAAACGTAGAAAACGTTGGTGCTCCGTAGCAATTGGCACGTGGAGATAGGCATCTTTGATGTCTGTTGAGGCAAGGAAGTCTCCTCGAGACATTGAGGTAATGACGGATCGGAGGGATTCCATCCGGAACCGCCTGGCGTTCGCATGCTTATTGAGCAGTTTTAGGTCCAGAACAGGACGGAATGAGCCGTCCTTTTTTGGAGCCACAAAGAGATTGGAGTACAAACCCTCGCCCTCGTTCCTGAGGGGGGACAGGGATCACCACTCCTTCTGCTCTTAGAGCGTCCACCGCCTGCAGCAGGGCATCTGCTCGGTGGGGAGGTGGGGCCGTTCTGAAGAATGGAGTCGGAGGACGAGAACAGAACACTGTCCTGTGCACGTGAGCACAATGTCCGTCACCCACCGGTCTGTGACCTGTGGCAGCTAAATGTCGCCAAAGGCGGGGGAGTCTGCCATCAACCGCGGATGCGGAGAGAGAGAGAGAGAGCTGAGAGTCATGAGGAGACCGCCTTGGTAGCGGTTCCTCCGGCTGCCTTCCTTGGGCGTGATTGAGCCCGGCCGGAATCTGAGCCCGTCTGAGGTTTTGTAGCCCTTTTGCACGAGGACAATTGGGACCTGCCCGAGCTTGGGAAGGACCGAAACCTCGACTGTACTTTTAGGACAGCATTAATAGGGTAAGTCGCAGTGCAGACATTGCGGAGTTACGGACGCCTCTGCGGTACAGATGTACATGTGCTCAAGGCCAGCTGCGCAAGAACAGCTGAAAAGGTTAGGTTGCCTATACGGCTGTGAATGCCGGAGCAACCGACACGCCGATAGCCTCCTAGACAGATTTCAACCAGAGTCCATCTGTCTGTGAATGGCATCTTTAAGTGAAGCCCCATCTCCAGTGCAACTATGGCTCTAGACGCAAGCCTGGAGATTGGAGAATCCACCTTTGGACCCTGGGTCCAGCGCTTGACCACGTCAGGGGAAGAAGGGAATTTTGTTACTTACCGTAAATTCCTTTTCTTCTAGCTCTTATTGGGAGACCCAGACGATTGGGGTATAGCTACTGCCCTCCGGAGGCCACACAAAGCACTACACTAAAAAGTGCAAGGCCCCTCCCCTTCTGGCTATACCCCCCCGTGGTATCACGGGTTCTCCAGTTTTAGTGCCAAAGCAAGAAGGAGGAAGCCAATAACTGGTTTAAACAAATTAACTCCGAATAACGTCGGAGAACTGAAAAACCGTTCAACATGAACAACATGTGTACCCGCAAACAACAAAAAAATCCCGAAGGACAACAGGGCGGGTGCTGGGTCTCCCAATAAGAGCTAGAAGAAAAGGAATTTACGGTAAGTAACAAAATTCCCTTCTTCAGCGCTCTATTGGGAGACCCAGACGATTGGGACGTCCAAAAGCTGTCCCTGGGTGGGTAAAGAGATACCTCATGTTAGAGCTGCAAAACAGCCCTCCCCTACGGGGATGTCACTGCCGCCTGCAGGACTCTTCTACCTAAGCTGGCATCCGCCGAAGCATAGGTATGCACCTGATAATGTTTGGTGAAAGTGTGCAGACTCGACCAGGTAGCTGCCTGGCACACCTGTTGAGCCGAAGCCTGGTGTCGCAAAGCCCAGGACGCACCCACAGCTCTGGTTGAGTGGGCTTTCAGCCCTGAAGGAACCAGAAGCCCAGCAGAACGGTAGGCTTCCAGAATTGGTTCTTTGATCCATCGAGCCAGGGTGGCTTTAGAAGCCTGCGACCCCTTGCGCTGGCCAGCGACAAGGACAAAAAGTGCATCTGAACGGCGGATAGGCGCCGTGCGAGAAATATAGATTCTGAGTGCTCTCACCAGATCTAGCAAACGTAAGTCTTTCTCATACCGGTGAACCGGCTGAGGACAAAAGGAAGGCAAGGATATATCCTGATTAAGATGAAACGAGGATACGACCTTAGGGAGAAACTCCGGAATGGGGCGCAGCACTACCTTGTCCTGGTGGAACACCAGGAAGGGAGCCTTGGATGACAGAGCTGCCAGCTCAGACACTCGCCGAAGCGATGTGATCGCAACAAGAAACGCCACTTTCTGTGACAGGCGAGAAAAGGAAACGTCCTTTAGAGGCTCGAAGGGCGGCTTTTGCAGAGCAACTAGTACTCTGTTCAGATCCCATGGATCTAACGGCCGCTTGTACGGGGGCACAATATGACAGACCCCCTGTAGGAACGTGCGCACCTTAGGAAGACGTGCTAGACGCTTCTGAAAAAACACAGATAGTGCCGAGACTTGCCCTTTAAGGGAGCTGAGCGACAAGCCCTTTTCCAACCCCGATTGCAGGAAGGAAAGAAAGGTGGGCAATGCAAATGGCCAAGGGGATACTCTCTGTGCAGAGCACCAGGATAAGAAAATCTTCCACGTTCTGTGGTAGATCTTAGCAGACGTTGACTTCCTAGCTTGTCTCATTGTGGCTACGACTCCTTGAGATAATCCTGCGGACGCTAGGATCCAGGACTCAATGGCCACACAGTCAGGTTCAGGGCCGCAGAATTCTGATGGAAAAACGGCCCTTGGGACAGTAAGTCTGGTCGGTCTGGCAGTGACCACGGTCGACCGACCGTGAGATGCCACAGATCCGGATACCACGATCTCCTCGGCCAGTCTGGGGCGACGAGTATGACGCGGCTGCAATCGGATCTGATCTTGCGTAACACTCTGGGCAAGAGTGCCAGAGGTGGGAAGACGTATGGGAGCCGGAACTGCGACCAATCTTGAACTAATGCGTCTGCCGCCAGAGCTCTTTGATCGCGCGACCTCGCCATGAATGCCGGGACCTTGTTGTTGTGCCGGGACGCCATTAGGTCGACGTCCGGCACTCCCCATCGGCGACAGATTTCCTGAAACACGTCCGGGTGAAGGGACCACTCCCCTGCGTCCATGCCCTGGCGACTGAGGAAGTCTGCTTCCCAATTTTCTACGCCTGGGATGTGAACCGCGGATATGGTGGATGCTGTGTCCTCCACCCACATTAGAATGCGCCGGACTTCTTGGAATGCTTGCCGACTGCGCGTCCCTCCTTGGTGGTTGATGTATGCCACCGCTGTGGAGTTGTCCGACTGGATTCGGATCTGCTTTCCTTCCAGCCACTGTTGGAAGGCCAGTAGGGCAAGATACACTGCCCTGATTTCCAGAACATTGATCTGAAGGGTGGACTCCTGCGGAGTCCACGTCCCCTGGGCCCTGTGGTGGAGAAACACTGCTCCCCACCCTGACAGACTCGCATCTGTCGTGACCACTGCCCAGGATGGGGGCAGGAAGGATCTTCCCTGAGACAATGAGGTGGGAAGGAGCCACCATTGTAGAGAGTCCTTGGCCGTCTGGGAAAGAGAGACTTTCCTGTCCAGGGACGTTGACTTCCCGTCCCATTGGCGGAGAATGTCCCATTGAAGTGGGCGCAGATGAAACTGCGCAAAGGGAACTGCTACCATGGCTGCCACCATCTTCCCGAGGAAGTGCATGAGGCGCCGTAAGGGGTGCGACTGGCCTTGAAGGAGGGATTGCACCCCTGTCTGTAGGGACCGCTGCTTGTTCAGCGGAAGCTTCACTCTCGCTGCTCGAGTATGAAACTCCATGCCAAGATACGTTAGCGACTGTGACGGTGACAGATTCGACTTTGGAAAGTTGATGATCCATCCGAACGTCTGTAGAGTCTCCAGCGTAGCATGTAGACTGAGTTGGCATGCCTCTTGAGAGGGTGCCTTGACAAGTAGATCGTCTAGGTAAGGGATCACCGAGTGTCCCTGAGAGTGCAAGACTGCTACCACCGCCGCCATGACCTTGGTGAAGACCCGGGGGGCTGTCGCCAGACCGAATGGCAGAGCTACGAACTGAAGATGGTCGTTTCCTATCACAAAACGTAGAAAACGTTGATGTTCTGTAGCAATTGGCACGTGGAGATAAGCATCTTTGATGTCTATTGAGGCAAGGAAGTCTCCTTGAGACATTGAGGCAACGACAGAGCGGAGGGTTTCCATCCGGAACCGTCTGGCGTGCACATGTTTGTTGAGCAGCTTTAGATCCAGAACAGGACGGAACGAGCCGTCCTTTTTTGGAACCACAAAGAGATTGGAGTAAAACCCTCGCCCTTGTTCCTGAGGCGGTACAGGAACCACTACTCCTTCCGCTCTTAGGGAGTCCACCGCCTGCAGCAGGGCATCTGCTCGGTCTGGATGTGGGGAGGTTCTGAAGAACCGAGCTGGAGGACGAGAACTGAACTCTATTCTGTACCCGCGAGACAAAATGTTTGTCACCCACCGGTCTTTGACCTGTGACATCCAAATGTCGGAAAAGCGGGAGAGCCTGCCCCCGACCGGAGATGCGGAGGGGGGGGGGGCTGGAAGTCATGAGGTAGCCGCTTTGGAAGCGGTTCCTCCATTTGCTTTCTTGGGGCGTGCGTGAGCCCGCCAGGAATCTGAGACTCTTTGCGTCCTCTGAGTCCCTTTGGACGAGGAGAATTGTGTCTTGCCCGAACCTCGAAAGGACTGAAACCTCTGCTGCCATTTTTTCTGCTGAGGTTTGCTTGATCTGGGCTGGGGTAAGGAAGAGTCTTTACCCTTGGACTGTTTAATGATGTCAGCCAATGGCTCGCCAAACAGTCTATCTCTAGATAAAGGCAAGCTGGTTAAACATTTTTTGGAACCAGCATCTGCTTTCCAGTCCTTTAACCACAAGGCTCTGCGCAAAACTACCGAATTGGCGGACGCCATTGAGGTGCGGCTGGTAGATTCTAGGACCGCATTGATAGCGTAAGACGCAAACGCAGACATCTGCGAGGTAAGGGACGCCACTTGCGGCACCGCTGGATGTATGATAGCATCCACTTTTGCTAAACCAGCTGAAATAGCTTGGAGTGCCCATACGGCTGCGAATGCTGGAGCAAACGACGCGCCGATAGCTTCCTAGACAGATTTTAACTAAAGGTCCATCTGTCTGTCATTGGCATCCTTAAGTGAAGCGCCATCCTCCACTGCAACTATGGATCTAGCTGCAAGTTTGGAAATCGGGGGGTCTACTTTTGGACACTGGGTCCAGCGCTTGACCACATCAGGGGGGAAAGGAAAACGTGTATCCTTAGAACGTTTAGAGAAACGCCTTTCTGGATGAGCGTCGTGTTTCTGGATTGACTCTCTGAAGTCAGAGTGATCCAAGAAAGCACTCAATTTACGCTTGGGATAGAGGAAACGAAACTTCTCCTGCTCTGCAGCTGCCTCCTCTGCAGAAGGAGCTGGGGGAGAAATATCCAACAGTCTATTGATGGCTGAGATAAGCTCGTTTACCATGGCGTCCCCATCCGGGGTATCCAGATTGAGAGGGGTTCCAGGATAAGACTCCTGATCACTCTCTTCAGACGCATCACAGGGCGACTGATTGCGCTGAGACCCTGAGCAGTGTGATGACGTTGAGGGTCTTTCCCAGCGAGCTCGCTTAGGGTGGCTGGGGCTATCATCTGAGTCATAATACTCAGCCTGGGAAGCCGGGGACCCCCTTGCAGTCTGGATTAATTCCAACTGAGGGGGATTAGAGGACAGAGACCTCGCCGTGTCCATAGACTGAGCCCCAGTCATGGATTGCAAAGTTTCAAGGATTTTTGCCATAGTCACAGACATTCCATCAGCAAAAACTGCAAAGTCTGTCCCTGACACCGGGGCAGGACTTACAAGCGTCTCAGCCTGGGTCACTACCCCTCCGGACTCCGGCTGGCGAAGCAGCACCGGATCTGAGCATTGCACACAATGGGGGTCTTTGGAACCTGCTGGTAGAGCAGCCCCACATGCAGCACACGCAGTGTACACAGCCCTAGCCTTGGCAGCCTTGCGTTTTGTGGATGACATGTTGCTGCCTCCTCAGAGCGATCTGGGGTATCCAGCCAGGAAGCGACCTCACAGTGCAAGAAATAAATAAATATATATATCTGGTGACACAGTACACCAATGCACACTGAGGCACTAGAGGGGCCAGCTGAAATGCCGCTTACCGCCCGCTTAAGAGCGGGTGTGTGGTCTCCAAAAGCCCCCTAGTCCAGGTCTCCCAGAGCCTTGCGTCCTTCCTCTAGCCAGACTGCATGTAATGGCTGCCGGCGTCCTGGGAGAGGAGGGGGGGCGGGCCCTGGGCGTTCCTGACTAAGAGCGGGAAGCCTGCTTCCCTCTGTGCCTAGTGAGAGGGCTGGAGCATGTAAATCAGGCTCCAGCCCTCGTCGCTGCTGCGAAACAGCGTCTCTCCCCTACCCTGATTGACAGGGTGGGGGCGGGAACGAAGCGGAGCTAGGCCGCAAAAGCCGGGGACTGGATTTATAAACGCCGCCGCCGTAAAAGCGCGGTCGGCGTGTCCCCGGCGCACTACAAGTCACAGCAGCGCCGCCGGTCCAGTGGGGGTCGGCGCTGCGTTCCCACAACACAAAAGTCCCCCAGTAAACTGCAGGAACACCAACTCAATCGTTACGGTCCCCGGCGCACTACAACACCCAGCCAGCCCGGAGTGTGTCTGTGCCTGCCGGGGACACAGAGTACCTGTATGATGCAGGGCCTTGTCCCTGATTGTACTCCTGCTCCGTATCCATCAGGTGCTATGGGTCTGTGGATGGAGCCCGGCGTCAGAGCTTAGAGGCCGGCAGGATCCCACTTCCACAGAGCCCTACAAGGGGATGTGGAAGGAAAACAGCATGTGGGGCTCCAGCCCCTGTACCAGCAATAGGTACCTCAACCTTACAACACCATCCACGGGTGAAAAGGGAGCATGCTGGGGGCCCTATATGGGCCCTCTTTTCTTCCATCCGAAATAGTCAGCAGCTACTGCTGACTAAAATCTGTGGAGCTATGCGTGGATGTCTGACCTTCGCACAAAGCATGAAAACTGGAGAACCCGTGATACCACGGGGGGGTATAGCCAGAAGGGGAGGGGCCTTGCACTTTTTAGTGTAGTGCTTTGTGTGGCCTCCGGAGGGCAGTAGCTATACCCCAATCGTCTGGGTCTCCCAATAGAGCGCTGAAGAAAAGGGATAACGTGTATCTTAAAAACGTTTGGAGAAGACGCTTATCTGGTAAGCGTGGTGTTTCTGGACTGCTTCTCTGAAGTCAGCGTGGCCAGAAAGAAGGGAATTTTGTTTACTTACCGTAAATTCCTTTTCTTCTAGCTCCAATTGGGAGACCCAGACAATTGGGTGTATAGCTATTGCCTCCGGAGGCCACACAAAGTATTACACTTAAAAGTGTAAGGCCCCTCCCCTTCTGGCTATACACCCCCAGTGGGATCACTGGCTCACCAGTTTTAGTGCCAAAGCAAGAAGGAGGAAAGCCAATAACTGGTTTAAAGACCAATTCAATCCGAGGAAACATCGGAGAACTGAACCATACCACATGAACAACATGTGTACCCGAAAAAACAGAAAAACCCCGAGAAAACAGGGCGGGTGCTGGGTCTCCCAATTGGAGCTAGAAGAAAAGGAATTTACGGTAAGTAAACAAAATTCCCTTCTTCTTTTTCGCTCCTAATTGGGAGACCCAGACAATTGGGACGTCCAAAAGCAGTCCCTGGGTGGGTAAAAGAATACCTCGTGATAGGGCCGTCAAACAGCCCTTTCCCACAGGTGGGCAATCGCCGCCTGAAGGACTTATCTACCTAGGCTGGCGTCTGCCGAAGCGTAGGTATGCACCTGAAAATGCTTGGTAAAAGTATGCAGACTCAATCAGGTAGGTGCCTGACACACCTGCTGAGCCGTAGCCTGGTGCCGTAATGCCCAGGATACACCCACGGCTCTGGTAGAATGGGCCTTCAGCCTTGAGAGAACCAGAAGCCCAGTAGAACTGTAGGTTTCAAGAATTGGTTCCTCGATCCCCCGAGCCAGGGTGGATTCAGAAGCTTGCGACTGTTTACGCCGACCAGCGACAAGGACAAAGAGTGCATCCGGGTGGCGCAGGAGCGCCATGCGGGAAGTAGAACCTGAGTGCTCTCACCAGAACCAACAGATGCAAATCCTTCTGAAATTGATGGACTGGACGAGGACACAAAGAAGGTGAGGTGATATCCTGATTGATATGAAAGTGGGATACCACCTTAGGGAGAAATTCCGGAATCGGACGCAGAACTACCCTGTCCTGGTGAAGGACCAGGAAGGGAGATTTGTATGAGAGCGTTGCTAGCTCGGAAACTCTCCTAAGAGACGAGACCGTTACTAGAAGGCCACTTCCCGAGAAAAGCGGGAAGGGAGACCTCTTTCAAAGGCTCGAAAGGCGGCATCTGGAGAGCAATTAGAACCTTGTTCAGATCCCAGGGCTCTAACGGCCGCTTGTACGGAGTGCTGAGACGACAAACTCCCCGTAGGAACGTGCGTACCTGAGGAAGTCGTTTCTGAAAAAATACAGATAGCGCTGAGACTTGTCCCTAAAGGGAACTGAGCGACAACCCTTTTTCCAACCTAGATTGCAGGAAGGAAGGAAACATAGACGATGCAACCGGCCAGGGAGAAACACCCTGCGCCGAGCACCGAGATAAGAATATCTTCCACGTCCTGTGGTCAATCTTGGCGGACGTTGGTATGCTAGCCTGTCTCATGGTGGCAACCACGTCCTGAGGTAATCCTGACGACACTAGGTTCCAGGACTCAATGCCACACCATCAGGTTGAGGGCCGTAGAATTCAAATGGAAGAATGGCCCTTGAGACAGCCAGTCTGATTGGTCTGGTAGTGCCCCCGGTTAGCCTACCGTGAGGCACCACAGAACCGGGAACCACAACATCCTCGGCCAATCTGTAGCGACGAGGATGGCGCGGCCGCAGTCGGTCCTGATCTAGCGCAGCACTCTGGGCAACAATGCCAGAGGTGGCACATAAGGTAGCTGGAACTGCGACCAATGCTGAACTAAGGCGTCTGCCGCCAGAGCTCGATGAGTGTGAAACCGTGCCATGAAGCTGGCACATTGTTGTTGTGCCGTGACGCCATTAGATCGACGTCCGGCCTCTGTCAGCGGCGCCAGATCTCCTGAAACCCGTCCGGGTGAAGAGACCATACCCTTTCGGTCACACCCCGGCGACTTAGGAAGTCAGCTTCCTAGTTTTCCACGCCTGGGATGTGAACTGTGGATATGGTGGATGCCGTGTCTTCCACCCACATCAGAACCTGCCGGACTTCCTGGAAGGCTTGCCGGTTGCGCGTTCTTCCTTGGTGGTTGATGTATGCCACCGCTGTGGAGTTGTCCGACTGAAGTCGGATTTGCTTGCTGTCCAGCTGCTGTTGGAAGGTTTGTAGGGCAAGATACACTGCTCTGTGTTCGAGAACATTGATCTGAAGGGTGGACTCTTGCTGAGTCCACGTACCCTGAGCGCTGTGGTGGAGAAAAACTGCTCCCCACCCTGATAGACTCGCGTCTGTCGTAACTATCGCCCAGGATGGGGATAGGAAGGACCTTCTTTTTGACCATGAGGTGGGAAGAAGCCACCACCGTAGAGATTCTTTGGCCGCCTGAGAAAGAAAGACGACTCCGTTGAGGGAGGTCGACTCCCCGTCCCATTGGCGGAGAATGTCACATTGTAGTGGACGCAGATGAAACTGCGCGAAAAGAACTGCCTCCATTGCTACCATCTTACGTAGGAAGTGCATGAGGCGTCTCAATGTGTGCGACTGGTTCTTAAAGAAGAGATTGCAGCCCGTAGTGAATGCTGTTTGTCTAGCGGAAGCTGCCCTATCGCTGAGAGAGTATGAAACTCCATGCCTAGATATGTTAGCGATAGGGTCGGGGTCGGATCTGACTTCAAAAAGTTGATGATCCACCCAAAACTCTAGAGAGTCTCCAGCGCAACGTTCGGGCAGTGTCGGCATGTTTCCTAAGAGAGTGCCTTGACAAGTAGATCGTCTAAATATGGGATCACAGAGTGACCCTGAGAGTGCAGGACTGTGACTACTGCTGCCCTGACCTTGGCGAAGACCAGTGGGACTGTCGCTAGCCGGGAGGTAGAGCTACGAACAGAAGGTGTTCATCTCCTATAACGAAGCGTAGAAACGCTAGTGCTCTGGATCAATCGGCACGTGTGGATAAGCATCCTTGATGCCTAATGATGCTAGGAAATCTCCTTGGGACATTGAGGCGATGACATGGCGGAGGGATTCCATCCGGAACCGCCTGGTGTCCACGAGCTTGCTGAGCAGTTTTAGATCCAGAACGGGACGGAACGGCCCGTTCTTATAGGCACCGCAAACAATTTGGGGTAAAAACCGTGACCTTGTTCCTGAAGAGGAACGGGGGTCATCACTCTTTCTGCCTATAGAGTGCACCCTGTTTGCAGAAGAGCAGCGGCTCGGCCGGGAGGTGGAGAAGTTCTGAAGAATCGAGTTGGAGGACGAGAAGTGAGCTCTATCCTGTACCCGTGAGACAGAATGTCTCACACCCAACGGTCATTGACCTATGGCAGCTAAATATCGCCAAGGCGGGTGAGCCAGCTACCGACCGAGGATGCGGAGAGAGGAGGCCGCAAGTCATGAGGAAGCCGCCTTGGAAGCGGGTTTTCAGACTGTCTCTTTTTTGGGCGTGACTGAGCCCGCCAAGAATCTGAGCTCCTCTGATCCTTTTGAGTCCACATTGGACGAGGAAAAATGGGACCTGCCCGAGCCTCGAAAAGACCGAAACCACGACTGCCTCCTGCTCTGTTGGGGTTTGTTGTGTCCGGGCTGAGGAAAGGATGAATCCTTACCCCTGGACTGTTTAATGGTTACATCCAAACGCTCACCAAACAGTCGGTCAGCAGAAAAAGGCAACTGGTTAAGCAACCTTTTTTTGGAAGCAGAATCTGCCTTCCATTCACTTAACGAGCAGACCAGGCTCTGCTTAAAAACACGGAGCAGCGGAGGCTACTGCCGTACGGTTCGCAGAGTCTAGGGCAACCTGAATCGCGTAAGAAACAAATGCAGACATTTGAGAGGTTAAGGATGCCACCTGCGGCACAGATGTACGTGTAACCGTGTCAATCTGTGTAAGACAAGCTGAAATAGCTTGGAGTGCCCCAAGGGTGAGAATGCTGGAGCCAACGGTGCGCCGACAGTCTCATAGATGGATTTAGACCAGAGATCCATCTGTCTGTCAGTGGCATCTTTAAGTGCAGCTCCATCTCCCACTGCAACTATGGATCTAGCTACAAGCCTGGAGATTGGAGGATGCCGCTTGGGACACTGGGTCCAGTCCTTGACCACGTCAGGGGGCAGGGATAACGTGTATCCTAAGCCGTTTGGAGAAGCGCATATCTGGATAAGTGTGGTGTTCCTGGACTGCCTCTCTGAAGGCAGAGTGGTCCAGAAAAATACGTGAAGCTGACTCCTCCACTGGAGGAGCTGGGTGAGAAATAACCAACATTCTATTGATGGACGCTATAAGATTATTCACTATGGCGTCACCATTAGGTGTATCCAGATTGAGAGCGGTCTCAGGATCAGAATCCTGAGCCGCTACTTCCGCCTCATTACACAGAGAGTCCTTCTGCTAGGACCCTGATGAAACCGAGGGCCGCTCATAGTGAGCCCGCTTAGGCTGTCTGGGACTGACGTCTGTGCAGAGCCGTGACTCTGGGATGCGTGTGACATTCCCGGAGCTGTTAGTTGTTCACACTGAGGGGGGCCATGGATCAATGATTCAACAGTGCCCATGTTGTGAGAGACATGTCCGGACTGCTAGGCTTCTAGTATCATAGCCATAGTCTCAGAAAATCTGTCAGTAAATACTGCAGACACCGTCCTCATCCTCTGGCCATTAGCAGAGACTCCGGCTGAGTTGATATAATGGGGGTCTATGTAACCTGCCGGCCGTATAGCCGTACATGCTGTACCGGCTGCATAGAAAAACATGTGGTTCTGCACCTTTGTTTTACACAGAGAATATGCTGATAACTCCTCCGCACAATCCAGGAGGGTATATACAACGTGCGACCAAACAGTGCAATGTATATAGTACAAGCATATCTATAAGTGCACTTCTGCACTAGTGGGGTTAGCACCACAGGTGCTGCTTAACGCCTGTTGCAGCGATTGTGTGACTATCAGAATGCCAGGGTCTTCCACACTTGTCTCTGTATCGTACAGAAACTGACACTAATGGCTGCCGGCGTCCTTGTAGAGAAGGAAGCCGTGGGCGTGCCTGAGAAAGTGCGGGAATCCGGTTTCACAGTGCACACAGTGAGAGGGGTGGAGTATGCAAAACATACTCCAGCTCTCAGCGCTGCTGTGCTATGCAGCGTCACGCCCCTACCCTGACTGTCAGGCCTGTGGGCGGTAACGAAGGGAGACTAGGCCCAGAAGCCGGGGACTCGAGTTAATAAGCGCGGCCGGCATATCAGTGCTGGCCGGCACGGAAGTCCCCGGCGCACCACAAATCCCAGCGGCGCCTTAAATAAAAATGGCAGCGGCGGTTAGCGCAGTAGTCACCCAATACACTAACACACCCAGCAACGCTGTGGTGTGCGATGGCACTAGTGCGGACAGCGCCGCTGTCCCTGGCGCACTAACACACCCAGCAATGCTGCCGTGTGTCTGCGCGGTCCCCACAGGGACACAGAGTACCTCCATGTAGCAGGGCCATGTCCCTGAAGATACTCCGCTCCATGTCCAGCAGATACCAGGGGCTGTGGATGGAGCACGGTCTCAGTGCCTGGAGACCGATAGAATCCCACTTCACCCAGAGCCCTGTAAAAAGGGATGGGGAAGGAAGCAGCATGTGGGCTCCAGCCTCCGTATCCGCAATGGGTACCTCAACCTTAACAAACACCTCCGACATGAAGTGGGGTGAGAAGGGAGCATGCTGGGAGCCCTGTATGGGCCCTCTTTTCTTCCATCCGACATAGTCAGCAGCTGCTGCTGACTAAACAGTGGAGCTATGCGTGGATGTGTTGCCTCCTTCGCACAAAGCACAAAACTGGTGAGCCAGTGATCCCACTGGGGGTGTATAGCCAGAAGGGGAGGGGCCTTACACTTTTAAGTGTAATACTTTGTGTGGCCTCCGGAGGCAATAGCTATACACCCAATTGTCTGGGTCTCCCAATTAGGAGCGAAAAAGAAAATACTCAATATCCGTTTGAGATACTGAAAAGGGACTTCTCCTGCTGTGAAGCTGACTCCTCCACTGGGGGAGCTGAGGGAGAAAGATCCAACCTTCCATTGATGGACGCTATAGGATCATTCCGTATGGCGTTACCATCCGGTGTATCCGGATTGATAGCGATGTCAGGATCAAAGTCCTGGAGAGCTGCCTTATCATACAGAGAGTCCTCCTGGGACCCCCCCGTTCCAAATGAGGTTGGTCAGGAAGATTGCCCATGGCCTGTCTGGACTGCAAGTCTCTATCTTATGACAATATATCTGTCGAAACTGCAACTCCGTCCCTGTCCTTGGACAGGGATGACAGGTGGTTTCTTTGGCCACGACTAGTAGAGACCCCGGCAGACGAAGTGCTAGAGACCCCGGCAGACGAAGTGCTACAGGGGAGCATGCACACAATGGGACGGTGTCATGAACAGCATCCCATGTAGTAAAAACAGCACTGAAAATCTGTGTTGCTTTTTTGCCGCTGCCGACTAGCCATCTAGAAGTATATAGCCAAGATTGGTGACCGTACAGTGCAATGTATAGCATACAAGCATAAAGTACAAATGAACACTGCAGCACAAGCAATACAAGCAGCATAGAAGCCTGTGCCCTGGCACCTCTGCTCTTCTGCTGCTGTAGACTAGTCATCTAGGGGAATATAGCCCAGAAGAGTGACCATACAGTGCAATGTATAGCATACAAGCACAAGTACAAATGCACACTGCAGCCCATGCAATACAAGCAGCATAGAAAAAAACCTGTGCCCCAGCACCCTTGGTTTTCTGCTGCTGTAGTCTAGCCATTCCAGGAGAATATAGCTAAGACTAGCGACTGTACAGTGCAGTGTATAGCATACAAGCATAAACACAAATGAACACTTCAGTACGTGCAATACAAGCAGCCTAGAAAGCCTGTGCCTTAGCACACCTGCTTTCCTGCTGCTGATGTGTCGCTCTCCAAGCGGGCATATAGCGACCTATGCAGTTAAAATACACATGTACACACTGCAGTATATATTGGGGTCAGCACTATGTGTGCCGCTTACCGCCCGCCTTAAGCGGGTGTATGGTCGCCACCGTCCTGCCTGGTTGTCTAAAGTCCGAGCTCGGACTGCAGTAATGGCTGCCGGCGTCTTCCCCAGCTCGTGTGAGGAGGGGCGGGCCGTGGGCGTGCCCCAAGTCAGAGCGGGAATCCGGCGTCCGACAGTGTGCAGTGAGAGGGCTGGAGCATGTAAATAAGGCTCCAGCCCTCGGCGCTGGTGATTGCTCAGCGTCTGTCCCCTTCCCTGAGTGACAGGGAGGGGGCGGGAACGAAGCGGCACTAGGCCGCAGAAGCCGGGGACTGGATTTATAAGCGCCGCCGCCGTAAAAGCGCGGTCGGCGCCCAGTCCCCGGCGAACTACAAGTCCCAGCCGCGCCGCCGCTCCCGGAGCGTCCGGCGCGGTAGTTCCCAATACACAAAGTCACTCAGCAAAGCTGCAGTGACTGTAACCCTTTACTGTCCCCGGCGCACTAGCACACCCAGCAAGTCTGGAGTGTGCTGTGCCTGTGTGTACGGGGACACAGAGTACCTGTAATGGTGCAGGGCCATGTCCCTGAACGGTACTCCAGCTCCGTATCCAGCAGGTTCAAATGGGTCTGTGGATGGAGCCCGGCGTCAGAGCTTTGAGGCCGGCAGGATCCCACTTCCTCAGAGCCCCCCAGGGGGATGTGGAAGGAAAGCAGCATGTGGGCTCCAGCCTCCGTACCAGCAATAGGTACCTCAACCTTACAACACCATCCACGGGTGAGAAGGGAGCATGCTGGGGGCCCTATATGGGCCCTCTTTTCTTCCATCCGAAATAGTCAGCAGCTACTGCTGACTAAAATCTGTGGAGCTATGCATGGATGTCTGACCTCCTTCGCACAAAGCTTGAAAACTGGAGAACCCGTGATACCACGGGGGGGTATAGCCAGAAGGGGAGGGGCCTTGCACTTTTTAGTGTAGTGCTTTGTGTGGCCTCCGGAGGCAGTAGCTATACCCCAATCGTCTGGGTCTCCCAATAGAGCGCTGAAGAAAAAAAAAAACTCCATACCTTGGCTGCAATCGTGCATTTATGCTTGGAATCATGCTGACCACGGTTTGTCTAGCATGAATCCACAGACAGGTTCCCATTAAGGAGGATAGGGGAGTTGGCTGTCAAAACTGCTTATTTCAGTTGAAGGGGGAAGGGGAAAAAAAAGCATAGGGAAAGTCGGATTCTGTTATTGAAAAGGAAGGTGGAAGAGTCCCTATACACCATGGGTCCCCAATTCCAGTCCTCAAGGGCTGCCAACAGTGCATGTTTTCAGGGTCTCCTTAGTATTGCACAGGTGATAATTTAATTACCTGCACAGTTGAGGATTCCAACACCCATGCAATGCTAAGGAAATCCTGAAAACATGCACTGTTGGCGGCCCTCGAGGACTGGTGTTGGGGGAACCCTGCTATACACATTAGTCCGATACTGCTACAGATTAACCAATCATGAAATATTATATGCAAGGCCACCTGAGTGTTAAAAACCTTGTGACATTGCTTCTCAATTGGAGGTGCCCTGTAGATACGACTGGGAGGGAGGCAGTTTTTATGGAGGTGATAATATGTCCTCATTGTAAGGCAACATTACGAAAAGGAGACATAGCAAAATACAGAGTTCTCATCTACTACAGGTGGTGAGGGCCAGGCATTATAATGGTCTGTCTTATCAGACCCCAATAGAAAACATTTGAAAAGCTCCATTTAGTATTCAGTACAGTCCACAGAAAAAAAAAAATATCCTAATTTCTTCCTCAAACATTAAAGTAAAAAAGAAGGAGTCCATTATGTTGCTAAACCAGAGAATGCAGACAGGTGTCTTTTAAGACGTCACCATCACATCACTCAGCACAGGCGGTTCTGTACACAGCAGCAGACCAAAGAAGAAAGGTCAGCACTCACACGACATCGTGAAAACGTCAATCCTTTATTTCATCTGATCAAAGCAGAGGAGAGGACGGGGAGAGCAGAAGGACGACGGCTGCAGTTTTGTGCGTTTGTTTTTACTGCTTTTCACTGATTGTAATTAAAGGAGTCACCTGTTTTTCACCTATAAGTATGTGGGTGGGGAGCTGGTGATCTCAGGACCCGTAGAGGCGCGACCATATGTGCTAAACAGCAGCCGTCGTCCTTCTGCTCTCCGCATCCTCCCTTCCACTGTGTTCTGCTTTTATCAGATGCAATAAAGGATTGACTTGTCAAGATGTCGGGTCAGCTGCTGTGTATAGTTTATATCTGCCTGGTTACCGCACCCCATGACTTTGGCTTCTCCACCCAGCTATGCTGTCTTTGAGACTGTAGCGTGCGTTAGTAGAGCCGGACACTTTCAGAACAGGCAATTCTGCCCCAACTCCTGTGGAGCACAAGGTTCATAAGAGGTTTTTCTCAGGTGATCAAGAATCTGTCTTTCCAATGGTAACAGTTTCTGGAAACGTTATTTTTGGGGTGGGGGGGGGGTTGTTTTTATTATAAAGCCTATTTTGCAGTTCTTGTTTTCTATTAGGCACTGCTTCATCAGGACACTTTCCACCAAGGTATTTTTTTACAGCGTTTACATAAAAAAAAAAAAAACAGCAAAATTGATTTCCCAGTGGCTTTTTTTGAGCTAAAGAGAAAAAAATTAAACATAACTGTTAACATGGCAAATTTGCATAGGGAGATGTATTCGGGTACGTTAGTTTTCTAGGACATATCAGATACTCAGTTGGGGGTAAGTATATGGCACGATTCATATCGATGTGGATGATGCAAGCAGTGAATTATAAAGGCAGGTGAAATAAGATGGCCAGCCGCCGCACACATACCTGCTCTCATGCGCACCCTGCGGATGTACTTTTCACCCAAGAAGTTTCTTATTTCCACAAGTGACCCATTTTCCTGGATAACTACGTTGATTGGAAAGTGAGCGTACACAGATCTCATCTTGTAACGAAAACCCTAGAAAAAAAAACAAAAAAACCATGATAAATATTAAACTAGGAACCTTATGAATATTAGTGCAGATAGCTTCACAGTGGCTAACCAAACCAGGAACAACTTTAGTAGCCATAAGCCATCGGGGTAGTGATATTTTAATCAGTCAGGTGCAATATGTACATAGGATGCAATATATGTGTTCTTAAATGTTTATTGTACAATATATGCCATAAATCAGGTGCAAACATGTACAGAAAGCTAGATATGCCATAAATGTTTAAGGTAGGAATCGCCTTTAAACACACTGAGACAGCAGCTAATGTACTACAATCTCAGGGTATAGAACCAAGCGTGTATGTATACAACACAGACAGAAATTCAGCAATGGAAAGTCTTTAAAAAGATTGTCATCTAGTCTGAGAATTTCTTCATGATTTCTTGTTTGCAAGGAAGGGAGAGGATCCGCTCCGCTCTCATGTGACTCAGGTCAGAGCAGTGGGATTCATCACGCTGCTGGCCTGAACTGTGCGCTCTCCGTTGCTGCAAGCAGATGACGCTTTTCAGCAGTGGAGATGCGCTGAGGCACTGACCCTGGCCAGACCCAGCCATCTTCAGGACAACCGTGCAAGGCTCTGTTGAAAGTGCGTTAAACCGCTGTACTACTTAGCTAAGAAGCCATCCACCTCTGACAGATTACAGAGATGGCCAGTAACCATAGCAACAAGCAGTAAATTAAAAATCCCTCCAATCTTAACATTCTTTAATAAAAAGAAAAAATTGCAGATGCTTGTTGTAAAAAAACAAAAAACGCTGCGTAATTTTAACATTTGATAACGAAACAACCCCTTTAATGTAACTTTGTTTCATATGAAGAAGAAAATTGCCTTGAGGAGGCGATCCGTTCATCACTAACTCACCAGAGTGACTCCCTTGATCATGTTCTGCACATGGCTGCAGATTGTGCGCACTGTGGCCAGCTCCTTTCTGTTTCCCCACCACTTGTCTACACGGAGCTGAAAGAAAAGCAAATCAAGCAGAATGTCAGTACAGCTTATAACTGCAATAATGTCAGTACAGCTTATATCTGCAATGCAACTTGCTGAAAAGTAAAGAGAATAATATTGCAATATTTTTTTGCAGTCACCAACCGCAGCACTCAATGGCTGCAACATTGTCAGAGCGCCGCAGCCTTGCCCAGCGTCTGCCACAGAGCTCCTATCAACTACAAACACTGGACATGACATGCTTCATTACTGCCATGCCGAAAACCAACAATACCGACGCTGTGATTGGCTGACAGTCATGTCATTCTTGTAGCCAGGTAAACAGATGGACATGGGGCACTACTGCGGTGGGGATTTAATAAAGTAATGCTTCCCTTATTTTACTTCTCAAATATTACCCCATTTGCTTTCATTGTTATTTACATGACTAAGGGGTTGTCCACAATCAAGTCTTTGTAACTTTTCCAGTCTCTCTGTATCTCTGTTGCAACCTGCTGATGACACTTTGTGACTCTCTAAAAGCTCAGTGGCCACTTCAGTCTGAACATCCTGCTTGAAGCCTTGCAATGGAGAATGCTGATCGATTGTTAGGAGTCTTGGTCCCATGATGTCAAAATGTGAACAGCGTGATTAAAAGGACTATGTAAATACCAATTCTAATTGAATATTGAAATTTACTGAGAGATTCATGGATCAAACACCTGCTGTGAATTTTGGCATTCATTTCCTTGTTAGAGAGAAGCAATTTGTACAAAAAAAAAAAAAAGTACGGAATCACCGACCATTGGACATGGGCATCCAAAAGCTAAGAGAAGGTCACATTAAGTTCCCCTGAAAAGGTCAGAGTGCAATAGGATCATCCGGAAATTTCACTTGAAGGCCAAATATCTAACGTTTTTTAAATTACTGTTTCACGCTAAAGACATTACATATTTTTTGTCATTAAAAATACAAATAAAAACAACATTGTAGCATTCAACAACTCAGCAGTTGTCCTCAGACAATTCAGTGTGGAGAAGTGAATTTCACAGCCTCTGCACATACAAAAAGCAGACGGCGCCAACAGCCATTAGACCACACACTACACCATTTCTGGTGGTAGTAGATGAATGGGTTTTCCACGTTACTTTTCCGCACACGATGGTGTACCTATGGAATTGTATTATTTGTAACACGGGCATGCCATCAGATTGCAGAAAATCTTTAAAAATGGGAGGCCAGTCTGCAAATTGTGACAGTACTATTAGCAAGCGGTCATGATTCTCTGCTATTGCCAGTGTAAGTGGGTGGCCACAAAACCGCATGAATGAGATTAGCATACTAGTGGTCCCAAGCCATCTACACGCGTTCAGCTTCTCTCAATAGGAATGAATGAAGAAGCCGGACGGGACTAGTTGGCAAATGACTTCAAGTAAGAATATTGTGCATGTGGTCATACAACTGCTGCTCGCACTGGCAATACTGGGACATTGTGACTGCCAATAGCCCATTATCACGGCTCAGTGGTGACTGCAGACTTGTCCCAAACCTCGACAACTCCTTTACATGTGTTATCCAAGATTTCAGGAAAGTGCTCATAGCAGTGACTGTCTTAAAGCAGCACTCCAGCATATTTTTTATTTCACCATTTAAGTGGTGTTTTAAATCTACGTCTCCTGCCGCCGGTCTTTTACTAACCCTCCGGCGTCTTCATCGGTTATCAACTGTTGAGGGTCTACTTCAGTTTGTGATCTGACAGCGCCCGTGTTTTATGGAGCAGGCCAGAGGTCACAATTCACACAGTCTGTAAGAGCCTCATTCTGGCTCTCAGACTTGTATTGAGAGCTTGTGACTTCCGGACAGTCAGAAGTTCTGTTCACAAGATTGTGCGATGCGACAGAAAATAGGTGAAGATACCAGAGGATAAGTATAAAACAAGCGGGCAGGGACCTTAGATTAAATATGCCTCTCCAGTGCTGAAATAAAAAAATAAACCAACCACTGGAGTGGTGCTTTACAATAGGCTATACAAACCAATGCTACATCATCTGCCGTTCAAGTGGTCCTACTGACTAATTACTGATGTTCGGGATCTTGCAAGACATTCAGGCGTCACTTAGGGGTACTTGGAACACTACGACATCACAAGCCGATGCTGCGATGCCGAGCGCGATAGTCCCCGCCCCGTTGCGATATCTTGTGATAGCTGTCGTAGCGAACATTATCGCTACGGCTGCTTCACATGCACTTACCTGCCCTGCGACGTCGCTCTGGCCGGCGAACTGCCTCCTTCCTAAGGGGGCGGGTTGTGCGGCGTCACAGCGACGTCACACGGCAGGCGACCAATAGAAGCGAAGGGGCGGAGATAAGCGGGACGTAAACATCCCACCCACCTCCTTCCTTCCTCATTGCAGGCGGGACACAGGTAAGGAGATGTTCGTCGCTCCTGCGGCTTCATACACAGCGATGTGTGCTGCCGCAGGAACGAGGGACAACATCGTAACATCGGTCCTTCCGAAATTATAGAAATGACCGGTGCTACACCGATCATACGATTTCGACGCTTTTGTGCTCGTTAATTGTAGTAAAAAGGATTCACATACTCCGATGTCGAAAAGCGACGCCGGATGTGTGTCACTTTCGATTTGACCCCACCGACATCGCGTGCGATGTCGTAGTGTGCAAAGTACCCATTAGTTTAATGATAGGTGCCCTGCTGAAACCAATGTCCCGTCACCATTGCGTAATACAATGTGAATAAAATGTGATGCCATGAATGGAAAACCTAATTAAATATTAGAAATTTATGTTTTCCAAATACTCACCCTCCTCTTCTTCCTGCCCAGCAAGCACAACTCCACATTGATGTGGTTGAAGTTTCTCTGCAGGCTGCCTCTGGGCCCCTTCACAGTAACTGTGCGGCCCCTCAAGGAAATATTAACTATAAAAGAAAAAAAAAAAGTTTGTAAGAACACACATTATTAGAGAGAACAAGACATCCACATAAAGAGATCCTCACCCTTGTCAGGGATGTCAACAGTCTGGTTACTGAGAATGGTCTTCATTCTGGAAGGATAAGAAATCAGAGGAGAATGATTAATCTTCCAGCAACTCGGCAAGATAAAATGATCAGAAACCGCAGAAAAAAAACAAAACAAAACATAAATTACATAGATCATAGACTGGACCCAGAGGATTCCTCCTGGGGGCACTGTCATATACGTCAGTAAAAAAGCAGAGCAGCCAAAATGTGATGATCTGCCTATAGACGTCAATGCAATCACCTCAATACTTAACCAAATCTATCCTACTCATCGCAACCTCCCCTTTTTTTAATACAAATTGCTTATTTACATGGATTAGTTGCACGCATAGAAACATTTTACACCTACTCAACAGGACTTCATAAAAAATAAACAAAACTTATCCTACCCAAGGCTTGTGGCACCATAGGAGTTGCAGATCCACAACAGGTTAAGAGTCAGGAGGTGGAGATCAGTGCGGCATTAATTGATACCTGCGTAAATCAGCCGGGCAATCACTCAACGGATCGCACCATCATTGGTGACCCCATTACTATGTGTACATACAAGTCGTCATTCTCGGCAGCACCTCTCCTGCACAGTATAAGGGGGACAGCGACTTCCAGCGCTCAATCTGCCCAATCATTGTCCATCACCCTGAGACCAGTCCAGTAAGTGAGCGACCAACGACTTGGCATACAGTCACTTGCTGCCAGTCATGGTCTGGACACGCCACAATATATGAGCCACCGGAAAGCCTATAGAATGTGTCACCCATAGCAGGCCACCAACTTCATAGACTGCACACAGTAGCGGGAACACAGTGAGGAGGGGTTTAATTTGGGGATCAGAACCCAGAATCGGTGGGTGCAGACTAGCACTGAGCAGTGTATACAGCCGAAGCCCACAATCAGGGGGTACAGACCACCACTGAGCAGTGTATATGGCCAGAGCCCACAATCAGGGGGTGCAGACAAGCACTGAGCAGTGTATATGGCCAGAGCCCACAATCAGGGGGTGCAGACAAGCATTGAGCAGTGTATATGGCCAGAGCCCACAATCAGGGGGTGCAGACAAGCACTGAGCAGTGTATATGGCCAGAGCCCACAATCAGGGGGTGCAGACAAGCACTGAGCAGTGTATATGGCCAGAGCCCACAATCAGGGGGTGCAGACAAGCACTGAGCAGTGTATATGGCCAGAGCCCACAATCAGGGGGTGCAGACAAGCACTGAGCAGTGTATATGGCCAGAGCCCACAATCAGGGGGTGCAGACAAGCACTGAGCAGTGTATATGGCCAGAGCCCACAATCCGGGGGTGCAGACCACTGAGCAGTGTATATGGCCAGAGCCCACAATCCGGGGGTGCAGACCACTGAGCAGTGTATATGGCCAGAGCCCACAATCCGGGGGTGAAGACCACTGAGCAGTGTATATGGCCAGAGCCCACAATCTGGGGGTGCAGAACACCACTGAGCAGTGTATATGGCCAGAGCCCTTAATCAGGGGGTACAGACCACCACTGAGCAGTATATGTTGCCAGAGCCCTCAATCAGGGGGTACAGACCACCACTGAGCAGTGTATATGGCCAGAGCCCTCAATCAGGGGGTACAGACCACCACCGAGCAGTGTATATGGCCAGAGCCCACAATCTGGGGGTGCAGACCACCACTGAGCAGTGTATATGGCCAGAGCCCTTAATCAGGGGGTGCAGACCACCACTGAGCAGTGTATATGGCCAGAGCCCACAGTCAGAGGGTACAGACCACCACTGAGCAGTGTATATGGCCAGAGCCCACAATCAGGGGGTGCAGACCACCACTGAGCAGTGTATGGCCGAAGCCCACAATCAGAGGGTACAGACCACCACTGAGCAGTGTATATGGCCAGAGCCCACAATCAGGGGGTACAGACCAACACTGAGCAGTGTATATGGCCAGAGCCCACAATCAGGGGGTACAAACCACCACTGAGCAGTTTATATGGCAGGAGCCCACTATCAGGGGGTGCAGACCACCACTGAGCAGTGTATATGGCAGGAGCCCACAATCAGGGGGTGCAGACCACCACTCAGCAGTGTATATGGTCAGACATCTCCCCTCTGCCCACTGTGGTGCAGTCCTTTGGTCGCCCTCCATATTGCCTTCTCTACAGTCTCACCATAAGTAGCACTAGGCCTCCCTGCACCATGACGAGCCTCCGGCAGCGCAGACCTCAGCACGCAGCATAAGGCCGGACACATGGACCCAGCGAGCCTCCGCATCTCCAGGCCCAACCAGGGGAGGGGATTCTATCACCCACTTATCCGGAACTATGGAGCGGACAGCGATACAATATGTCACCCGTCACAGCCGGGACCCTCTGCGGAATCTCCTGGTCACATCACCACACGCCGCAGACACTGATACAACCAGGATGGACGCAGATCCTGAAGCCAATTCTCCGCCGGACGCCATCTCCTTACCTCGCTGCTGACAGAGGAAAGGGAAAGACTATGTCGTCATCACGCTTTTATACCGCCGGCGACGCTCACCTTAGGACCGCCTACAGGTCACCAACGTAGGATACGCAGCCATGATCAATCCATGGCCGACATGGTGAAATGCTGTGTATTCCGCTATAGCGTCCAACATAGGGAATGTATAAAATGGTTCTAATATATAATTACAAGGAAGGATGCTCCCGCTATAGCGAACTAGTGAGGCATTAGTCTACTTCAATCCAATAGGGCAATATATAGTACAGTGACCTTTCTACGGGAGCCTGCGAGGGTCAGTCTGTAGTTTGCGAGAATCGCGTAGTGGAAGTTCTCAGCCTAAACTAATCGAGCGCGGAGTACTAAAGCGCTGCAACCACGGAGCAAAATATACGATGCGGCTGATCGGGGTGAAGAGGGGAGCAGAGCTGCTGCGGTGCTCAGGGGTGAGATTCCGCTACTGTGTGCCAGCTTTCCATACATGTCACTGCTGACTACAAGGGCTGTCCTTACAGGAACCAATGCACCTTGGTAGCTATTAGGTATAGACAGTGTATATGCACGGTGTGATAAGCAGTGATGTCCGGTATAGGCTCAGACCCTGTGTTATTTACATTCAGACGCTATGATGGTGAATCAGAACTTCAGATTGGATGTTTGATTGCAGAAAAAAGACGTCATCAAAGGTCCAGAGATGAGTCCTATAGCTGCGTATACATTATATGGAAGTAAACTCGGGACTACAGAACACGAGAAGGACTTGGGGATTCTGGTTACAAATAAGCTGACAGCAGCACTCAATGTCAGGCAGCAGCTGCTAAAGCAAACAAGATTCTAGGGTGTATAAAAAAAGATTAGATCGCAACATATTGTTATCCCTTCATAAATCACTGGAAATGCAGGCAGCTAGATTATTGGAAGGAATGGAGGCCGCCCATATGAGGAGAGGTTGAAAAAGTTGGATTTGTTTAGCTTAGAAATAAAGACGTCTCAGAGGAGATCTCATTTATATGTATAAATACATGTGTGGTCAATATAAAGGACTGGCACATGACTTATTTCTTCCAAAGACAATACTAAGGACCAGGGGACATAGAAGAAAGGCGATTCTGTCATCTAAATAGGAAAGGGTTCTTTACAGTTAGAGCAGTCAGACTGCTTTTAAAAAAGGGCTGGATAATTTCCTCAGTACACAACATTGTTAGTTGTAAGTGACTTAAGGCCCTGTCATACACAGAGATAAATCTGTGGCAGATCTGTGGCAGATCTGTGGCTGCAGTGAAATTGTGGACAATCAGTGCCAGGTTTGTGGCTGTGCACAAATGGAACAATATGTCCATGATTTTACTGCAATCACAGATCTGCCAAAGATTAATCTCTGTGTGTGACGGGGCCTTAAGGAACAAAATATAGAATTGGTGGAGGAAGGTTGATTTAGATGGACCTAGGTCTTTTTTCAACCCATGTAACTATGAATTCATTGCTTGAGTGGCATGTGTATTGGGGCAGGCCTTTGTGGGTTGGTTCTTCTGTAATGCTTCCTCCCATCTCTTTAAATGTCTACCTTCAGATGCCACGATCAACACTGTCTGGCGCGTGTGCTGTATTATGCTCAAGTTTCTCTCCAATTCTTCAATAAAATGGTGCCAAAATCAGCGCATGTGCGCACCTTGGTCTCCTGTGCGATTTTACTAAGGACACTGTGGAGATGACTAAGAACAGTGGTGGCGCATGCACAGATTGATTTTTTATTTTTATTTTTATCAGTGCATGTGCCACCAACATTCAATCATCTCCACAGTGTCCTCAGTAAAATGGCGCCAAGCTCGCAGTGCATACATTGATTCTGGTGCCATTGATGTCTAAAGGACGCTTTACACACACACACACACACACACACACACACACACATATACATATATATATATATATATATATATATATATATATATATATATATATATATTACATCATTGAAACCAGGGTTTTGATTTGATTTAAATCTAACTGATTTAAATCACTAGTCAGTAAGGCTTGATTTAAATCAGTGATTTAAATCAAAGTTTCTACCTAAACTAGTTCTTGCTGCTTTAACATGCAAGTAGATGAAGATTTTTAGAATCACGTTTTATATTACTTTTTTCTCCCCAGTTTAATGGGTTAATCATTCATATTTGGACACCACTGTTCTGTTGTGCTTAGGAAGGAGAAAAATAATCCTGACCTTAATAACAATTTAAATAGATTTATTCAACTGAAACAATAACAACATTACAGCATAAGTTATTTGCTTAAACAAACATCCATGTTTGTTAACTAATTTGGCTAAACAAAATATATATATATTTTAAGAAACTTAGACTGTCAGCCCAGCCGACACATGAAAAACTTAAATACTACTGTCCCTGCTGTCCTCTGGAGCTCACTTGTCGTCATCTTCATCATCATCTTCTTCTTTGTTCCTATTCATAATCTGGAAAAGAAAAACAAGCTTTCCTGCTTTTTTGGGTCCCAACCGATTTCTCAATTTAGAATGAATGAGTCCAAAGGAAGAGAATATTCTTTCAACGCCTGCAGAAGAAGCTACTGCTGTTAAAAGTGAAATCATTACTTGAACAGTCTCTAAATCCAAGCGCTTAAGTGACTTCCACCAGTTTACTGGTGTGACCTTCCTTAAAATATCTTCAGCAAACATATATTTCTTGAATGGTTCCCCCTTAGCTCTGAAGTTTATTATAGTTGGCATTAAAGATGGATGATTGCTGGATACCCATGTCATAGCTAACTCCTCTGCCTCAGCACTTAGGTTTTGACCCTGATATTGGATATTGACAATATTTGCCAAAAAATGAGCTGGAGTCAGTGCTTGTCCCATTCGTTTGTTTACTGCTTGTAATTTAATTCTGTCCATGTGTAGTTCTGTTATTAAATGTTCACTCAGTTCCTTCCAAATTTCAACAGCATCCGCAATAAAACAGCTATTTTTCTGTATTTTGTTTAAAGCTTGAGAGATGGGTTTCAGGAAGCTCAGCATATGTTCAACATTTCTCTTAAGCCCAATGTTGAGGATTTTGGCCGTGACAGTGCCATCTATTTTATCTCCATTTTCTTCACAAAGTGTCATCAGAATAGGCCAGTTTTTGATATACTGCTCAAAACAGTCCACCACAGAGTTCCATCTAACATCTTGTGGGAGCGTTAGCTTGGTTCCACCCATCCTTTTCAGAGCTGCTGCAGCAAAATGATTATTACGGAAGTATTTAGCAATTTCAACAACATTAGCCTTTATTTCTGGAACACTTAAGTCTTTGGCTAAGAGGTGCAGCAAATGAGCACTGCAACCATATGTTATTAGCAGCTTTGTATTCCCTCCCTGCTCTTCTAAATCTCTTCTCATCTTGGATACGTTTGCAGCATTGTCAGTGACCAAACTGCGTACTAGACATTTGAATTTTTGTTCACATGTCGTTATAGCTTTTACTGCCACTTCTTGTAAGTATTCTGCTGTGTGTGCATTTCCTGACGTATCAGTTGTTTGTGCAAGGAAGACTTTACCTTCTTCTCTTGTTATACAAGCACATACAATAGGATCATTGTAGACATTACTCCACCCATCAATACTTAGGTTAACAATTTTACCCTCCAGAGCTGTTGCACATTGCTCCATTTCTCTGTCATACACTTGATCCAGCAGTTTCCCTGCAACATCAGCTCTGCTGGGTGGACTGTATCCTGGTCTCAGTGACTGAACCATATTAATGAAATGTGGGTTCTCAGTCAGACGGAAAGAAGAGTTCGTTGCATGAATAAACTGGGCAATTTTTTCATCAATCAACTGTTTTTCTAATCTGCTAGTTCTTATCACAAACCTATCTATGGTGGTTCCAGGGGGTAAAGGTTTTTTCTTCCTTTTGGGTGATGGTGATATGTGGCTGTGGGTGTCTGATGATGATGCTGCTGCTAATGAAGCACTATCCTGGATGGATAACTCTGAGACTGTAGAACAGGATGATGGTGATCTTGGAGGTGGATAGTTTCCAGAATCGATGAATTCCCCTAAACAAAAAAAGTCAATGCTGTTATTTTATTGTTTATTATACAATTTCTGCTTATTGTACACAACACATCACTGCCCCTGCCCCAAAAGGAATATTTGTTTTTCTTCATAACTGTACCAAATGACAGTAACATGCAGTAATAATAAGAAAGATAATTTTTCTCACACATGACAGTTCAGCCTTTAGAAAAAGGATTCAATAAAAATGTTTACCAACCTGAAGATCCTGCCTGTTCAGAAGTGTTTCTTTGGTCATCTTCATCACCGCACTTCTCATGATGTTGCCTCATTCGCGCCACCAGGCCTTGCATCTTTGTTGCATCGTTTGCATTTTGCACGCATGCCTGCCTTACCGATAGGCGAAGGAGCTTCATTAAAATATTCCCAAACTGGGTCTCTTTTACGGCCTGCTGCCATTATAAGGAAAGAATGTAATAAACCTCAGATCGTACACACAAACAGATCCAGACTTGTCTGTCTGTGGCTATGCTGCAGTATTGTGCTCAAAGTTTCACTTTCATTTTCTTGTCTGCTTGCCCTTCCTCCTCCTCACACTTAGATTCACATTCTTCTTGTGTTGTGCAGATCTATTCCACTCCAAACAATCAGAAACATATTGTCTAACTTCTTGGACTTGGCACTGAAGGCGTTGATTCTGTATTCATAGGTTTGTAGAACAATAGGATTAATGTCTATTTCTCAACTCTGTTCATGTTGTAATATTTTTGCCGTGAAGAAGAGGCTGGGACCTCTGCGGAGTCAAATTCAGTTTTGAGAACTGCGTAAGTAAAGCGAGCGTCTGTGATAATATAGGAGAGAATCTGCCCACTAATCCTACAGAAACCTCTGGAAGGGCATGGCATTGTGAATGTTACACACATACAGCCTTTATTCTACTGAGTTAAACAACTCAGCTTTATCTCATGATGGAAGAACCTTTGGATGGTAAAATATTTTCCTCAAAAAGCAGTTTATTGAAAAAAATCCAATTTAAATAAAAAAAATCCGATTTTTTTTTTTTTTTTTTTTTTTTTTTTTTATTTTTTAAAAAAAAACCCATTGATTTTTATCCACCCTGATTGAAACCAGAAGTTTACATACACTATCTAAAAAGACACATCTGCAGGTTTTTCTCACTATCTGACATGAAATCAGAATAAACCTTTCCCATTTTAGGTCAATAAGGAACCAGACTTATTTATATTTGCCAAATGCCAGAATAATGACAGAGAGAGTGTTTTAAGTCATTTTTATTACTTTCTGCAAAGTCAAAAGTTTACATAAACTAAAGGCCCTGTCACACACAGAGATAAATCTTTGGCAGATCTGTGGTTGCAGTGAAATCATGGACATATTGTTCCATTTGTACACAGCCACAAACCTGGCACTGATTGTCCACAATTTCACTGCAACCACAGATCTGCCGCATATTTATCTCTGTGTGTGACAGGGCCATTAGAGTACTATGCCTTTAAACAATATGGGACAGTCTATTTGATGATGTCATGTCTTTGGAAGCTTCTGATAGGTTTATGAGCAACATCTGTGTTAATTAGAGACACACATGTGGATGTATTTTAATGCACACATGACACACACTGCTTCTTTGTGTAGCATCATGGGAAACGCAAAAGAAATCAGTCAAGATCTCAGGAACAGAATTGTGGACTTGCAGAAGTCTGGTTCATCCTTGGGTGCAATTTGCAGATACCTGAAGCTGCCTTGTTCATCTGTACAAACAATTCTATGCAAGTACAAACAAGATGGGAATGTCCAGCCATCATACTGCTCAGGAAGGAGACTGGTTCTGTGTAGCAGAGATGACCGTGCTTTGGTCAGACATGTGCAGATCAACCCAAGAACAAAAGCAAAAGACCATGTGAAGATGCTGGTGGAAGCTGGTAAGATTGTGTCATTATCCACAGTGAAATGAGTACCGTATCAACATGGGCTGAAAGGCCACTCTGCCAGGAAGAAGCCATTACTCCAAAAGAAGCATAAAAAAGCCAGATTAATGTTTGCAAATGCACACAGGAATAAAGACCTTAATTTTTGGAGACATGTCCTGTGGTCTGACAAAACTAAAATTAAACTGTTTGGCCATAATGACCATTGTTACGTTTGGAAGAAAAAGGGAGAAGCTTTGAAACCTAAGAACAGCATCCCAACTGTGAAACATGGGGGTGGGAGCATCAGGTTGTGGAATTGTTTTGCTGCAGGAGGGACTGGTGCACTTCACAAAATAGATGTCATCATGAGAAAAGAAGATTATGTGGCTATACTGAAGCAACATCTCAAAACATCAGCCAGGAACTTAAGATTGGGTGGAAATGGATCTTCCGAATGGACAATGACCCGAAGCATACTGCCAAACTGCTTACAAAGTGGCTTAAGGATAACAAAGTCAATGATTTGGAGTGGCCATCACAAACCCTGATCTCAAGCCAATTGAAAATTTATGGATAAAGCTGAAAAGTTCAGTGCGAACAAGGCGACCTACAAACATGGCTCAGTTACACCAGTTCTGTCAGGAGGAATGGGCCCAAATTCTTACCCACTATTGTGAGAAGCTTGTGGAAGGAGATCCAAAAAGTTTCACACAAGTCATACAGTGTAAGGGCAATGGTACCAAATACTAATGAAATGTCTGTAAAAACTTTTGATTTTGCAGAAAGTAATAAAAATGCCTTAAAACATTCTCTCTCTAAAAATGAAAGTTTATTCTGATTTCATATCAGATAGTGAGAAAAACATGCAGATGTGTCTTTATAGATAGTGGAGGGAAACTTTTGGTTTCAGCCATGTATGTGTGTGTGTGTGTGTAATATATATATATATATATATATATATATATATATATATATATATTATATATATAATGTCTTTGTACAGCAGATCTGTGTCTGGACAGAGCCTGGAGCCTTATATTGTCTGGTGTTTTCTTTTCTAGGTGGCCGAGTATCATACATCTTACAGGGTGTTCTCTGGGTTATCGGATGAGAAGAAGGATCTCATTCAGAATGGACCAGACCTACAAGATTTTATGTCAGGGGATTTGGCAGATAAAAAAGTGTGGTCAGACTATAAAGGCAATCTAAAGCGTCAGAAGGGAGAGAGGTATTAATAGCTGTTTTTGTAAATATTCTCATTAAATATTGTTCCTGAGTATTTTGTGTAACATTACTTGTACTGATCACCCAGCCTGCGCGAACTGTCAGACGTCCGTTTTTCACACTTTGGGTCTCTTCTCCACTGGCGTTTTTTTTTTCTCCAAATCCCATCGCATGGAAAAACGGATTGCAATCTGTCAAAGGGTTTCATATGATGCAGTCTCCATTTCCCCGTTTTTTTCAGACTCTACACGGGCTCTCTTTGAAATCGCAGCGTGCTGCGATTTGATGAGATTCTCAGCTCTCTCACCCCCATGCAATCCTATGGGGGTGAGAAAAAAGTCTGAATCCGGGTGGCATGCGCATGTCACACGGATCCTGACACTTGCATACCGCGTCAGACTGGCTACCGGAGGAAACTCCTGTAAAACCAGTCCTGGCCGCGGTTACATGCACTGAACTCCGGAGCTGTCACCTGAGCTCCAGAGTGCAGCCTGAACAGCGAGCGCCGAGTGATTGATTCCCCGGCGATTGCTGTTCAGGTCAGCACAGCTGCAAACAGATCGGGCAGATCTCTGGAGCTCAGGTTACAGCTCCGGAGCTCAGTGCAGGTAACCGCGGCCAGGACTGGTTTTACAGGAGATTTCTCCTGTAGCCAGTCCTATGCTGCTTACCTAAAAAACTCACATAGCACTCGCATGACGCTCACATGTCATACGGATGCTATGTGAGGGAAAAAAACACACACCATACGCAGATCACATGCAGGATACTCGACTCACAATTTGAGCCGAGCATCGCTGTGATTTTTTTACACGCCAGTGGAGAAGAGCCCTTAGGCTGGAATCACACTTGCGAGTGTAAAATCAGTCCGATTCTCATGCCAGAATGTTGGACGATTTCTTCTCACATTTCATCAGTATGCTGTCAGTGTGCTGTCAGTGTGCTGTCAGTGTGCAGTCAGTTTTTACCCTCAGCAGCTGCTATTCATGTACTGTTATGTACAGGAGAATTTACAGTGTTCTCTGCTACATGCGTGAAATGTATTGAGAAAAACGGATGTCACTAGGATGGTCTGTGTGGCGTCCGTGTGACATCCGTTTTTTCACGCACCCATAGACTTGCATTGAAGAGACTCGTGCGAGAAGCTCACCAAAACACAGCATGCTGCGATTTTTTTTTTCTCAGTCCGATTTGGACTGAGAAAAAATAGCAGATGGGAGCTGCCTCATTGATTAACATTGGTCCGAGTTCAGTGCGAGATTTTCTCGCATTGCACTCGTGCAAGTTAATCGCAAGTGTGACTCCAGCCTTAGATGAACAGTGCAGGAGGCGCTGCAGCAGGTTGGGCATGTTAACGGAGGGATTTCAAGTGAAAAAGGTTCAGATTTTTGCATTTTCCTTTTTGTATTTGTTAGGGAACAGGTGAAAGTAATGGGTAATGCTATGCATCACTGCAGCTTGCATTAAATGGGGTATATTGGAAGAAAGTCCGATTATATATTAGAAAGTGCTAATAGCATGATACCTGTAAACCATGATAGCAGGAAGGGGTCTGTGTGCAAAAGAGCAAATCTCCCACCTGACTGGTTCTTCAAAAACCTTTTGGGGTAAATATTATTTATGCTGCTTAGTTGGTCACTGTCTTTTAGGCAGTATACTTTGAGCTATACGTAAAGTTTCCGCTGTATTACATAATGGGACCAGTTTATATAGTACCTCAAACAAAGAAATAACTCCTCCAAACTATGTACCAATAAGAACAATAGGGGCGTGAGTAGAAATGTGAAACTTCCCCGACCATCAGTGTTAGCTGAACTCTATAACATCATTAGTTATAGAACAAGATGGATATTATAGGAAGAAAATGGATTATATTCTCTCACAGTATCAAAGTTTTGTCAGTGCCAAATACCCAGAAGTATCCAAAACAA